>NC_134486.1:310945994-311190994 GCF_040206685.1 Ascaphus truei | reverse complement strand
TAATCACTGAACAGATGGAAATATTGTAACATGAGAAGAATTTATTTCAAGGAGGTACTATTATAAACTACTGATACATTGGTACATTTACAATATATCTTTCTGGCTGTATCAGCAGTGTACTCAGTGGCCACATAATAGATGGTGCTGAGGTATTAGAGAGTGGTAACTCCCATATCCTATTGGAGACATTAGGAATAATGGTAGATGGTGCTGCTTTCTTATATTATATAACAATTACTCATCAATCAGGTTCAGACTATACGGACTAGAATTTGTTTCACTTTGCATGCAAATTTATATCACTATATCAATTTGTATGACTGCAACTAATTGACTGCGTCTCCCTAAGATAACTTAACTACCAAGGTATTATTATATACTGTACCAAAAGTATCTCTAGGGAACTGATATAGATCAGATCTTAAGCATCCCATCCCACTAGTGAGGATAATTTAAATAGATTCAACATTCACTGTATATATTTGTGCACCTAGATGAGTTATGTTAATTAAAATGTTATTGTTTTGAATTGTTTCTGACACTACCCTTCTCAGCAGATTTGAGTATCTACTACCAATTATCTATCTATTTACAGACATGTACTCCATTTTTCAGATATTGAATAATTATGGTTTGAGTGCAATAATAGGAGAGGTAGTGGTTAGATATATCTCCTATGACATCCCCTACATACTAGTACTCATTACAGATAGAAAGTACAGTGTGACCAGACGTGCAGTGAATAATTGGTAATCAGTAGATATTTGAATCTAGCTGATAAAGGTATGGAGACTTCCTCTTGTTGGGAATGTTTGTATTCAAACACTTTAGGGGAAGGGGTGGGAAAGGAGGAAGGGACAGAACACCCTCGCTACAGCCTGGCTGGAGGTGCTACAATCAGGGGCGATGTAAAATGGCAACAATAGAAAAATGAAACCCCTATAATGAGAGCACTCTAAACAGATATGTACACTGAGTTTCACTAGACTGCCTGTGGTTTGCATTTTTGCCTCACATCATTTATCCTGCTCCTTCTGACTTTGCTATATACTCACCATTTTGGTTGTTCACTAATACCCTATTGAACTGTTTGTGTGGGGGTTATTCAGTCTCTTTGTGGGACTTGATGTTTTTATTGTGGGTCTGGGGAACAGGAAAGTACCCCTCTGTTCCATTGGAGAGAGGGGGAATGGGCCTGACGAAGGGGTGTTCCCCGAAACGTTACGTTGCCCCCCTGCTGCTTCCCCATTGTTTGTACCCACCTATGTGTTGTCTTGACCCTACTGTGTTTGTACCTTATTCACTGCCCTCTCCCCCCTCCATTATTCCCTCTGTTTTTGCCTGTTTTATTATTGCATGTTATCAATTTTTGATGTAGTGGGTGTGGTTCTTAATCTGGTGGTTTGTGTTACATATTAAATGTCATTACATTTCTTCTTGGCATTATCCCTTTTCATTTGTTCTATTATCTAAAGACAGTGTGTGCTGGACTTTGTGTTATTTATATTGTACAGTATATTGGAGGTATTGGGTCCTCCATAGTCCGTTGCACCCTGCAAATATTCTTTTGCCTTCTAGTGTGTGCTGTATATCCTTTTTTTGTTCAGATATGTAAACTGATGACACCAGAGAAATCTAATGATGTAATGAATTGATGAATTTATTAAAATAAACTTTATTAGGAGATACCTCAAAATTAAAATATTGCAGGTAAGTGAACCTATGACTCCTCTGAGGCTTGCCTAATCTAAAGTGTGAATTTAAAATGGAGTGGGTATAGACTGGGGTATTAAGTCCCAATATAACGTATAAGTAGGACTATAAAGCCATCACATTTAGATGCAAAATCGCATCTAAATAAGTGTAGCTAAACACCAGACTCTGAATGGTTAATGAGTAACCTACACAGAGAAATAAAAGGATCTACTGTCATAAAGAGTCTCAGTGATTGCTGCACTGTGGGGGTGCAATGCCTGTGGCCAAATATGTAAATGAATATCAATATATAACACTTATATCAGCTCTGGCCTCCCACCTAGCAGGTAGTGCAGTGTACTGTAGTGTGAGCACCGTAGTGCACACTTCAATAAAAACATAGATCCTTGTTAAAACAACATATCTGTTGGAGCGTTAATATCACTCATAGTGTAAACATTTGTTGTAGTTAATCTCATATAGTATCACACAGATGATGAAACATTGTAGCTCCTGTGCAATTTAAACCTCATGTAAGCACATATTTCAGTTTCAGAGCTATATAGCTGGACAGAATGACAGACTCAATATGTCTGACAAAATGTCTCTTAGTTAGCCAATATAGTAAATATATCCAGATACACTACCGACACACTTTATTGAAGTGTGGTCGGTACCGCAAGCCTGGAAATCTCCCGGCTTGCTAGTGGCCGCCCCTCGGCGTGCCGCGCGTCATAGACGCGCGGTCACGCGTCATCGGGAGCGTGCGCCCGCTGCACGCGTGTCCAGGGGCTCCCCGAGGGAGCCCTGGTGTCCCGCGATCGCGGGACAGCGGCAGGGGGTTCCGGGGGACCCGGCGGACCCGGCAGCGGTAGGGAGAGCGCCCCGATCGGAGGGCGCTCTTCCGCTGCTTCGGCGTGCGCCCGTCACACTCGGGCGCGCGCCAGGCTACTGCTGCGGCACAGAACGGGCAAATGCTCGAATAAACTGTGCCGCAGCAGTAAAAGCTTTTGGCTGGTGCATAAACTTGGTCATCAATTCATTACATCATTAGATTTCTCTGGTGTCATCAGTGTACATATCTGTTTAGAGTGCTCTCATTATAGGGGTTTCATTTTTCTATTGTTGCAATGTTTGTATTCATACTGTACCTAAACCGCTTGACACGTATACATAAATATTGATATAGATGGAGTGAGTGGTGGTGTTAAACAAACAGGGAATATAAAAAACCCTCATTTAGACCTACGGAGCTCCGGGTTTGGAAATTGAAAATCCAACAACACTCTCTCTGTAAAAGGTGTCTGTCCCAGTCCCCTTTGCGTGGTCCCTGTAATATCTGTTCGATTCCTGAAAATGTAACATGCTTAGATCCCCATTGTGGGCACCATTAATGTGTCTAGCCACATTTAGTTTTCACTATGTATATTTATTCCCCATTTATTGATAGCCTAATGGGAGAAGCGCAGGGATTAACTTTCTATTTTTTTCACATATATACAGTATGGCCAATCTTTTCACCAGCAGCATGCTCCTTACACTGAGAAGTGCAGTGAATATATATATTTGTTTTACATTTTCTGTTGGGTCAAATTAAATCCCTAGCAGCACGCTCCTAGTGGGCACGACTATTAGGGTGTGATTAATGTATTTAGCCAATCACCTGTAACTGCTTATTGAGCAGCTGGTGGGAGGTCAGTCCCTCCTTTTCAAGTTATATAATCGCCCAGTAAGGTTCCTGTAAATTCACTTTTCACTTTACTTGCATACATGTAAGTATCTTTACTGGTATATATCAGTTTTTAACTGCACTAAGTTATATAAGCTTATGCATAGTTTATTAACCCCTACATGGTATATGTCACAGAACATTTGTATGTATTTAGCATAGGGACCTGCTACTGAGACTTACCTTGACATTGGTTAGAAGGCTTTCATTATTTGATCAAAGGATGTAACCAAAAGACTCCTTTGTCTTACAGATTTAGCTTTCACTATTTATATTTATTTCCCCATTTATTGATAGCCCAATGGAGAAGCGCGGGAATTCACTTTCTGTTGTTTCACATATGTATGGCCAATCTTTTCACCAGCAGCATGCTCCTTACAGAGAGAAGCGCGGTGAATATATATATATATATATATATATATATATCACAAAGAGACAAAAGATAATGATACAGCGCCTCTAATATATCCTAAGCAAAGCTGTGAAAGAATAACCTTAATGTGATTGCACTCAATGGGGTGGTAAGAAGTAAGCTAATAAAAAACTTTGAACCGAATATTTCAAGGATTAAAATTGTGATGGCTATACCAACAATTATATTAATGAAAATATTAAAAAATATAAAAAATATTACCACAATACAAAAAAATTAAGTACTAAAAAAACCTTTAAAAAGTCCTTTGAAAAAATACAGTCCTGTTCCAAAATTAATGTCTCCAGGTGATTTGCAGCCCGTTTCAAGGGTTCACTACTCCCTGAAATTCCTATGAAAAGAGAAAAAAGAAAACAGGTGCACACATAGTGCATTAACATAATAACAAGTGTTTATAGAACATTAAAATCAACAAATGCCCACACACAAGAGTACAGGTAAATATAGCAGGTATGAGATTGGCTCTCATGTGCCAGAAGTGCCGTCCGAATAGAGTAATGGCGTCCACTCGCGTCTCTCCTTCGTGTATTCAGGTAACCGGAAGTGACGTCTCTCCGGACCGGCGCTCGACACAGGAAGTCCCTCCGGAAACCAGCAACAGCAACACCAGGTTCTTAGTACCAGCAGTAGAATCACGGGGGAGCAGGAACCAATATTCTTTGACCAGCAATGTCAAACGATCATGGGCAAGTGACAGCTTCTCACAGACCACGTCCTACGCGTTTCGTCATCTATGATGACTTCATCAGGGAAAACCCATTGGGTGCCCCTTCACAGTATATATAGGGAGGCAATTTGCATACATTAGTAAACCAATTAAACGTATATTAACAAATTCAATGACATACATATGGTGCAGATATACTCAGGAAACCACTTATTGTGAGGACCACATTGGAATAGCTGGAAAGTTAGTCCGTTAACAGGACACAGATGTATAATTCACTCAGGGTTCAGATTTTGTCAATGATGTTTATACACATTGTGATTCAACCACTATTTGCCACTGGCAACAATTGGAAGTGTGCTAGTTGTACTTAAGCAGGGGATGATTGGAGTTGGAGTATTTAAAGGAATTGGCTTGAATGGATAAAAAAGAGAGATAATGATTTGTTTACTGTGTAAATCAAAATTAGTCTGATAATAATAGTACAACACAATTAGGTCTAATTATTCTACTCTCTATATATAAAAAATAATAAAAATGAAAATGACCCTAAATTTTAAGAGACTGGAAAGAGCAACGATTTTTTTCTTTCTTTGTAGTTCATATAAATAACCTATTTGATTTTATATCAATCATTAACACAATTGGTTCAGATTATTTACCCATAAGAAAAGACATCAGGTATACCTAGTCTAGTGTGGATGTCAGGTATATAGATTCCATGTAGAGTCAGAGGAGCAGCAGTAGTTGGAAATGAATTTGAAGCAAGGACAGAAGAACACCAACGCGGCTTGTACATATGTGTTAAAATGTCATAATAACTGTAAGCAAATGTACATATTCTAAGGTATGTTCTTAAACCTAATTAAATGTTTAATTAACTAAATGTCTTTTAATAAAAATGAATGTGAAAAAATCGAATAAGAAAAAAATATAAACTAAAAATAAAACTCTATATGAATGAAATGTAAATAAAGTATATATAAAAATGGAAATAAAAATGAAAAAATATGTGAAAAATTATGTGAAAAAATATATCTTTACATAGATTTAAATAGACTTCTCTTTGAACAGATATATTCGCAATAGAGATATTGAATCTAATGGGGCACAATCATCGATATCTATCCATATTTCCATATTTCGATGACGTCGAATGTGTCCCAATACGTTGACTATTATTTACAACCGTATGTCAATGAATTACGATCACACATAAGGGACACGTTACACGTTATCGACTCCACCTCAGATATTATATGGAAGGATACCTTTCACTGGATAACATGCGATGTATCTTCACTTTACACATGTATAGATCACTCAAAAGGTATCCAGGCTATTAATCACTATTTAGAGCTAGATTTAAAATTGCACCCTGCACAAAGGATTTTTCTTTTAGCATGTATTAAATTTATTCTCAATCACAATTGCTTTTTATTTGAAGACACATATTATTTACAGATCTGTGGGACAGCTATGGGGACCAGATTTGCCCCCAGTTATGCTAATCTCTACATGGGATTGTGGGAGAATACCCATGTGTGGGAGAACGCCCGACTGGGGGGGGGTCTGGTCTTCTATGGTCGTTTCATAGATGATATTCTTATAATTTGGGATGGTGAGAGGGAAATCCTGGAGGAGATTCTGATATACTTCAACGACAACCAGATGGGTCTAAAGTTCACCTATCATATACATCCAGATACCATTATTTTTTTGGACTTAGAGCTTTTTATTGGGAACGAAAAACAAATTCAGACTAAAACACACTTCAAATCTGTATCCACGAACAGTTACTTACAATATGGTAGTAACCATTATAAAAATGGTTAGACAATGTACCCAAAAGCCAGTTCCACAGGATCAGACGCAACTGCTCATTGGACACTGATTTCCTATCACAGGGCAAAGATCTGTCAGGAAAATTTCAGGAAAAAGGCTACGATATGTCTATAGTTAACAAAGCATTTGTAGATGCCAGTTGTTTGAATCGGGATATATGACTAGAAAGATCTAAAGTTAAATCAAACAAAACATATAAACCCAGAAACGAAAAGAAAGGGGTATCTACACCAAAATTCATTACACAATATAATCAATCTGCACATCAAATCAGAAAGGTTCTAAATAGTCACTGGAACATTTTGTGTAATGATCCTGTAATTGGTCATTCATTGCCAAAATATGCTCCTGTGATTTTTAGGAAAGCAAGGAGTATAGAAACAGTGATAGCTCCTAGTAAGTTAAAAACTCAAAAAATTAAGTTGTCCGATTCAATCAAAGAAGTGGGGAATTTTGGATGCGGAAGAGGCAGATGTCTCACTTGTAGACACTTGGTAAAAACAAATAAATTCACATCACACTCAAATGGTACCTCACATGAAATAACAGACTATATTAACTGTCTAACTGAATACGTTGTATATCTCATTTCATGTGAGTGTGGCCTACAATATATTGGCCGCACATCGAGGGCTCTGAGTACACGGTTCTTGGAGCACCGAAGAAATGTTCTTCATGGGTGCCAAACACATAGCCTCTCCCGCCACTTTTGTACCAAACATCTTAAGGATCCAAAATCTCTATCAGTTATGGGCATTGAATGCATTCCCTCTTCATATATGGGGGGAGATCGTTTCCAAAGACTCTGTATGAGGGAAACGTACTGGATGTATATTTTGGATACCACCAGCCCAAAGGGACACAATGACCATATTGACATAAGTACCATAGTGTGATCACTCTATATAGGGAGATCCTTCGGAGGTCTCGTTTGAATGCTTAGGCATTCCCTCCGAACTTTGGTCATATGTCAGGTCTGTAATAATCATATATATACATATACAAAATATCATCATGTTCGTCCATTGCGTTTTCAAAATATGGGAATATGGATAGATCTCGATGATTGTGCCCCATTAGATTCAATACCTCTATTGCGAATATATCTGTTCAAAGAGAAGTCTATTTAAATCTATGTAAAGATATATTTTTTCACATAATTTTTCACATATTTTTTCATTTTTATTTCCATTTTTATATATTCTTTATTTACATTTCATTCATATATAGTTTTATTTTTATTTTATATTTTTTTCTTATTTGATTTTTTCACATTCATTTTTATTAAAAGACATTTAGTTAATTAAACATTTAATTAGGTTTAAGAACATACTTTAGAATATGTACATTTGCTTACACTTATTATGACATTTTAACACATATGTACAAGACGCGTTGGTGTTCTTCTGTCCTTGCTTCAAATTCATTTCCAACTGCTGCTGCTCCTCTGACTCTACATGGAATCTATATACCTGACATCCACACTAGACTAGGTATACCTGATGTCTTTTCTTATGGGTAAATAATCTGAACCAATTGTGTTAATGATTGATATAAGATCAAATAGGTTATTTATATGAACTACAAAGAAAGAAAAAATTCGTTGCTCTTTCCAGTCTCTTAAAATTTAGGGTCATTTTCATTTTTATTATTTTTTATATAGAGAGAGTATAATAATTAGACCTAATTATGTTGTACTATTATTATCAGACTAATTTTGATTTACACAGTAAACAAATCATTATCTCTCTTTTTTATCCATTCAAGCCAATTCCTTTAAATACTCCAACTCCAATTATCCCCTGCTTAAGTACAACTAGCACACTTCCAATTGTTGCCAGTGGCTAATAGTGGTTGAATCACAATGTGTATAAACATCATTGACAAAATCTGAACCCTGAGTGAATTATACATCTGTGTCCTGTTAACGGACTAACTTTCCAGCTATTCCAATGTGGTCCTCACAATAAGTGGTTTCCTGAGTATATCTGCACCATATGTATGTCATTGAATTTGTTAATATACGTTTAATTGGTTTACTAATGTATGCAAATTGCCTCCCTATATATACTGTGAAGGGGCACCCAATGGGTTTTCCCTGATGAAGTCATCATAGATGACGAAACGCATAGGGCGTGGTCTGTGAGAAGCCGTCACTTGCCCATGATCGTTTGACATTGCTGGTCAAAGAATATTGGTTCCTGCTCCCCCGTGATTCTACTGGTGGTACTAAGAACCTGGTGTTGCTGTTGCTGGTTTCCGGAGGGACTTCCTGTGTCGAGCGCCGGTCCGGAGAGACGTCACTTCCGGTTACCTGAATACACGAAGGAGAGACGCGAGTGGACGCCATTACTCAATTCGGACGGCACTTCTGGCACATGAGAGCCAATCTCATACCTGCTATATTTACCTGTACTCTTGTGAGTGGGCATTTGTTGATTTTAATGTTCTATAAACACTTGTTATTATGTTAATGCACTAGGTGTGCGCCTGTTTTCTTTTTTCTCTTTTCATATATATATATATATATATATATATATTTGTTTTACAGGTGTTCCTCAAATGCCTTGAGACATTCTAGTGAATTGATAAAACCCGTGGTGCAGACAAACGCTATCTTCTCCTGGTCCTCTGAGTTCATTGGGACCTGGAAGTACCCAGACTGCAAGTCCAGCACGCTGATCCACTTGCTGCCGGATAAGGCACTGAAGATCTCTTCAATCCGCGGCAAGGTATATTGGTCTGGGACCATGTGGCGATTCAGGGTACAATAGTCCCCACATAGGCGCACGAAGCCATTCTTCTTTCGTACCACCCCGATAGGGTAGGCATAGGGGCTACGGGACTCAGTCACGATACCTGCAGTTTCCATCTCTTTCAGGATGTTCCTCACATCATCCACATCTCTGGGTGCTATGTGTCGGGAACGTTCTCAGAATGGGGTGGCATCATTCAATCAGATCGTATGTTGAGCACTCTTGCTGCAGCCTACATCATTTCACTGGTGGAGAACACCTCTTGGTGCTTCGCCAGCTTGTCACTCAGTTGCTTCTTCCACTCTGGTTTTAATGACGATTCCCTGAAGTCGAATTGCAATCCGGGAGGTGCTTCCCACACGGTAGCTGCATTTACATCCGTTATGGATTCCACTTGCTCAACGGGGTATATTCGACCCAGCACTTGACCAACGTGAAACCGGATAGGGTGAAGCGAGATATTCTGTATAGATACTGTGAACCGACAAGGAAGCGAAGACTTCCACTCCTTAATTTCTGGCACCACTTTGAACCCTCTCTTCGCGTCCTCTTCAGGTGTGAATTCTAGTGAAAAATACCAGTCTTATTCATCCCGGCCCAGGTAGTTAGGTACAGCTGCCATGTGTTTCACTCCCCCCGGTGAAATCTCTGTCAACTTCTCAAGGTTGAAGAATAGACCAAACCCTTCTTGGGCAGAGATTTGGTAGCACTCATCCTTGAAGACCAGATGAATCCTCAGGGATGATAGGGGTAACTCTACCGCTTCTTGAAGGTAGGCCCAGATCAGGGCTCACACCACATCAGCATTAGTCCCTAAAATGATGGGCGAATTTGGGTGTTCCTGGTGTTCGGGACATACCAAGGCTTCCACTTCCATGGGGTGAGTTTTGTTGGTGTTAAGCTGCGGTATATCCAGCCATACTTGAATTACTCCATCAATAAGGTAATCTTCACTACTAAGGCCCCATAACTTCATTTTCTCTGCCGATTGCATAGGCAGATGCCAGAGGTGCAGATCATAAAAGGGTCGATAGATAATGGTCACTTGAGATCCAGTGTCCAGCAAAGTGGAGGCGTATGTTCCCTCCACTAGTACTCGTACTATGGCCGCAGGTCCTACTCAATTGTAGGCATCTGGTTCATGGTCTTTTTCAGGATTAGGCAGAGGCGCACTATCCAAGGATGTGGACGGCTGCTCCTCCGGGTGAATGGTGAAGGCCATGACTCCGAGGGTGGGAGTGGTTAACTTTAGACAGTCCCGTGCAAAGTGACCTTCTTGGTTGCAGGTAAAGCAGCAGTTACCTCAGGCCACACTGGAGCCAGGATTCGAGGCCGAGCTTCGAGGCATCCGGGGGTTTTGGAGTGGAGGTTCTGGGAGGATATGCTCCTTAGTGTTCGCCTTCGCACTAGGCTTATTGGATGTGGTTCCTTTGGTCTCTTCTTTGCAGGAGTCTTTATGTTTCTTGGGGGGGTGTAGCCGTGTATAGGCCTCATGCCCTTTCACCAGCCCAATAGCCCTTCAAGCTTAAGAGGACTCCCTTGTAGCAAGGAACACCGGATCATGATGACTATATGATGGGTGGGTATAGATCCCATTAAGAACTGTGTTCTGCGATATTCCTCTATTTCAGCGGCTGGAATTATATCATGGGAACGTAGGTTCCACAAAACTAACTGTATCTGTTGAATAAACTTGGACAGTTCTTCCCCTTCTTTCTGTCTAAGACTATAGAACTTAGACCAGAGTTGGTTTTCGCTCTTTTCTAGGTCCGCATTAATAAGTCCACTAACCTCTGTGTCGTAGCGTCTGTATCCTGTTCTCGGTGCATTCTTGCCATCGTAGAGGGGTTTTAGGCACTCCACTCTCCGCTGCCTCTTAACAGCTTCAGTGCAAACCATTCCTCCAGTACTTGCAAGGTATGGTCCTTCCAGGCTTCGAAGGCCTCTTCTCCAACGGGCATGGGCAACACACCAGAAAAAGCTTTCAATTTACGGTAATGCTGTACCTGAGACGACTCGCTCCTGTTCCCAGCCAACTGCTGTATGGCTTCTGCGAGCATCTGAACTCCATCCGAGTGGCAGGAACTGTGACTGCTCTGACCAGATCGGTGGCTGCGACCGGACGCGGCACTGGCTTCACTCCTACAAGGACTTCCTGGGGAAGGGGAAGACATAACCATCAGAAGCTCATGCATGTCAGGGCAAAACTAATGGGTTCCACCTTCACGGATATTTCTGGATAGATTATAGGGCACCCACTATCTTGCGCTCCACAGAACCATAAGGTGGGTGGACCTCCTTCTTCTGTTAAGTCATACCAGCCTGTAACTAGCACTGTGCACCATACCCTTTCTGGGTCTGTTTGGCGGGCAAGGTTATGTGTGGCCTGTAGACCCGGGAACTGCTCCAGTACTATACAGATGTCGTAAGAGGAGGTGTCGGCGGGGACTTGCCCAAAGGCGAGCTTTTCAACGCCCATTCATAGACCTTCCACCGGGATGGTAATGATATGATCAGTGACATAATTTGGTTTGTACTAACTTTAGGCACCCCAGGTCTGAAATCTGAAGTGCGTCCAAAGTAGCCCCCTTTCCTTATGCCTAAAGGAAACCGTGGGCGACTATGCATGCTGCTGATACCTGTACGATCACGAGGCCTGAGCCTCTGCATCTGGGCGCCTGGGTTGGGCTCTCTCTCTCTTAGTGAAGTGCCTCCACCTATGAGGATCCCAGCGTTGGCGGGATGACTTCTCATAGGAGCCAATACAAACAGTAATAACAATACCACACCATATATATCTTGTATTTACAGACACACATATAACCATAATAATGCAATACACCCACAACCCTGAGTGAGTCCCCAAAATGTTGAGGGTGCCCTATGCACCTATACCCCGGTGTCCACACGAGAAAGCCCATCCAAAGTGTGAGCTAGCGCTACCCCCCTGTGTTGTGAACCATTGGTGTACTTGTGATACCTGCCTGGGTACTCCAGTACACCAGGGGCAGCTTGCAGACTTGCTGAGACAGGTCCCACGCAGCGGGGCCTCCGACAGCGATCCCATCTTGCCTAAGAATCCAGCCCTCCATGTGGTGCAAGCTCCAGCTTGAGTGTCTCTGAACACTTGCAGCCTGTTCTCAGGCTGCAGTCCAATGCGTGGACGTCCATCCACCAGCGTGGAAGTGCGCCGGTGGT
Organism: Ascaphus truei; assembly: GCF_040206685.1. Lineage (NCBI taxonomy): Eukaryota > Metazoa > Chordata > Amphibia > Anura > Ascaphidae > Ascaphus > Ascaphus truei. The sequence goes on along the minus strand of NC_134486.1, from coordinate 311,178,668 downwards.
ACTACGGTGGTGAGGGTCCCTATCTTGGGCCCTTCACTACAATACTTAAGCTGTGTAGCTCAGGGCCTATCCGGGGCTTAAGGGGAAGTATCTAGGCCTAGCCCCGGAATCCTCTTGCTCCCTCTACACTACCTACTCCTGTCCTGGCTCCCACGTGACTGACTCGCGGGCTCTAGTCCCGCAGATGATATCCTCCTCCCCCCTTCCGTTTTCTGGCCTTCGCGCATGTGCATTGTCCTCACGGCGCCACCTACAAGATGGCCGCCACATTTTCCATGTTATGCGCATGTGCAGTGTACTCCGCGGTGCCACCTACAAGATGGCCGCTGCATTCATCAAGCCCTGCACATGCGCCGAGTCTCACGCAAATGCAGTGCCTTCTAAAATGGCTGCCGCCTGCTGAGGAGCACCAACGAACATTGGAGAGGTTCCCCGACGCAGAGGCAGGATAAGGGGACCCTTCTACATCAATGTACTGTAGCTGTGCAACTTGTCTGTGTGATGGTCCTAATTATGCAGGCTGTGTCTCATGATATAGACCAGTGAGAATCGATGTTCTTTAAAGTAAGAATAATATAATATCAGCTTAATCTGGTTTTGAAATCTGTATATATAAACTTGTACATTTTCAGGCCATAATCATATCATAAATTCCATTACTTTTTACAGGTTAATTCAACCAGTATATGTAATTTTAACCTATCTGCAATGCAGCTTAAAAGTAATTTGGCCACATTCTGTTACAATATAAATCATCCTCTTTAGGAAATCAATAGGACCAAAGAGACCTTGCTAAACTAAGCTGAGCAAGTTTCGTTTGCAGAATCATGAGTAAAACATATTTTTATACAGTAAAATGTTCTTCAAACCGTCTGTTTTATATGATAACAATTAGGATGATAAAATGCAGCATGAATATTTGCCAATTTGACTACAACGTGAAGGACGAAACAAGTGGAAAAATGTAAGAGAAATACAGTAATGCCTCGAGTTTCAATGAAATCTCAGAGAAGCAGGGCTTTCTGACAGAATCCTCAAGTTGAAATTGACTTTGAGTGTTTTGTAGCAGAGACCCAATACTGTATCTAATAAAAGCAAAGCTGGATTTTTCAGAGAGAAATCTGGTTGACCAGCTTCCACAGTGCTGTACCTGTACCATGCATTCATCTCCCACTGTGTCTTTTTTTTTTTTTATCAAGTTCAGACGTTGTTGTTTTGTTTTTGACAGATACATACAGTTGTGTCAGGACTTAATGGGCCGTATACATAAAACTCAGACAAAGTGGAGTTAATATTCCAACCCATAAAAAAAAAAAAATGATGATGATGAGTTTATTACCGTGATGTTCAGTTGGTATTCAGTAACGTTGCAATAATAATTTATCGGGTGCAACAGTAGACCAAAATTGTGACGCGGGAATTAATATGATGAGACCGCAACAAGGCCCCATTGAGAGGGCCTAGTTATTTATAGTTACAATCAATGGTTTTATGTTAAAAAATGTGTTTTGAATTATCTTCTTTTTTTTTACCCTATGGATATACATACATTCAGGGACACTGAATGGGTGTATTGTATGTGATTTTTTTGATGGAAATGCATTGTTTTTTATGCTCTTTTATTGCACCTGTATGTAATGTGTATATTCTGTATATGGATAGACATACAGGGATAATAAATGATTGATTTGCTAATGTTTATGTTTTTTTCATGTATTTCAAATGTATTTAGCTGCTTGATTTCTACATTGTTGTGTGTGTAATTTAATTTTTATTTAGTTACATGTCATTTTTAATGCTCTTTGCAGTAGTATATTTCAGGGGCTTGCTTTTGAATAATGGCTTATTTCTGGTAGCTAGATTTGTATGATGGTGGTTACTTTGAAGTAGAATTATTTTCTCAATGGTTTGGATTTAGGAATTGAATAGTGAATTGTATAATTGATTTGGATTGTATTGTAATTTATTTAGGAAATTGATTCATTGATTGATGGTAAATTTGTTTGTTTACTTGCTTAGTTTCTATTTGATTTTGTGTGTGGCATTGTATGTTGTTGTTCGTAGTGTATTTTATTTTGAATTTGATTTTGCATAGTGTTACATGATGCACAGATTAATTGCATCATGCACACTCTCCAATGCAATTGTTTGACATTTGATATATATTTGTCTAGCTGCTGGTTTGTTGTGAGACGAGATATCATTTATTTTTAAAAGTGCTGCTGGATTAATTTTAAGATGCAATGTGCTGCTGGTTTAATTTTATTATGTGATAATTATGAGATTCAGATTTGATGTTTTTATTTATACATGTTTATGTAATCCTTAACCATTTATTTGTATATTGGTGTTATATATATATGTATATATGTAAATATAGCTGTATGCTCATCTGCATGTCTCAGGCAGGTCTGCAACCCCGCCTTTCCCCATTATCACCTAGCATACAGCACTTCCACTGCAGCAAGGGATTCTGGGAAATGACATGCAAATGTGCACACAGTGTCACTTTTTGCCTCAATAACCATTTTTAACATGGTTCCCTATAGGCTGTATATGTATATATGTATATATATATATGTATATATATGTATAGCAACTGTAAATATTACTGTATATTCATTTGCATGTCTTAGACAGGTCTGCAACCCTGTCTTTCACCATTATCGCCCAGCACACAGCACTTCCACTGCAGCAAGGAATTCTGGGAAATAACATGCAAATGAGCACATAGTGCCACCTTTTATCTCAAGCTCACATTACATGAACAGTGGAAGTGCTTTGTGCTGGGCGATAATGGTGAAAGACAGGGTTGCAGACCTGTCTAAGACATGCAAATGAATATACAGTAATATTTACAGTTGCTATATGCTTTACTGTGGAGGGTTTTTGTCACTTTTTTTTACCCACCATGACCATAATAAGTGTGGTATATGTATATATATATATATATATATATATATATATATATATATATATATATATGCAAATATAACTGTATGCTCATCTGCATGTCTTAGGCAGGTCTGCAACCCCGCCTTTCCCCATTATCACCCAGCATACAGCACTTCCACTGCAGCAAGGGATTCTGGGAAATGACATGCAAATGAGCACACAGTGTCACTTTTTGCCTCAATAACCATTTTTAACATGGTTCCCTATAGGCTTAAGCTTGCTGCATGGTCACAGCTTTGAGCACAGCCAGGGTTAAGGTGCATACCCAGAAAACCACCCACAGACAGCTGTTTCGACCTTGATGGGTCTCATCAGTGTGGGGTTGATTTTACTGGGAATGCAAGAGAGGCTATGGGATAGGCTAAACCATAATACTGAGTTAAGTTATGGTGAGTAAAAAAAGTGACAAAAACCCTCCACAGGAAAGCAAATATGCAAATATAACTGTATGCTCATCTGCATGTCTTAGGCAGGTCTGCAACCCCGCCTTTCCCCATTATCACCCAGCATACAGCACTTCCACTGCAGCAAGGGATTCTGGGAAATGACATGCAAATGAGCACACAGTGTCACTTTTTGCCTCAATAACCATTTTTAACATGGTTCCCTATAGGCCTATATTGAGTTTAACAAAATAATGGCATTTCGTTTATAACCCAGTATAATGAGATGGCGCCAAAAATCCGTCAGATTTTTAACAAACATTGGCCCATGCTCTTATGCGATAACACTCTATCTAAATGTCTCCCGGAAAAACCAAAAATCATTTTTACAAAAGCACCGAATATTAAAATGCGTCTAGCTCCTAGTTGTCCATTGGAAAATTCAAAATTAGAAACAGGCAGCAAAAGAAAAGGTTTTTTTAAATGCACAAAATGCACGGCTTGTTCGTTCAGCAGTAGCACTGATGTCTTTAAATCTAACGTCACAGAGAAAATATATACTATTAAAACATCAATAAACTGTGACTCCTCCTTTGTAATCTACCTATTGCAGTGCCCGTGTGGCCTACAATATGTGGGTAGAACTAGAAGATGTTACAAAAGGAGAGTGTATGAATACATTTACAATATAAAAAGAGGTTTGAACACACACAGTGTTTCCCATCACTTCAATATCCATCATAATAGGAATCCGATGGGTCTTAAGTGTCAAGCCATAGAAACCGTGCAAAATAATTGGAGGGGAGGTAATCAACTAAAACAGATCAGTAGGCGTGAAGCCTACTGGATCTATGAACTAAAAACCCTCTCACCTAATGGTCTCAACATTGATTTTGATCTAGATGTTTTTCTTCAATGAGTTTTTAAAAAAAAAGTATTTTTAATTATTTTTAATACAACAGTTTTATAAAGATTTTATGTAACTTAAATACTTTTTAATTGAATTGATGATTTTTTTATTCATTCATTAAATTATTTATATCTTTTAGACTATGATTGGGTAATTAAGATAACAAATGTATCAGGAATCATAAAAGCCTTTTGCGTGCAGATTGTTACATCATGTGTAAATAGATTTTAAGGTTAAAACCATTGAGTATATAACAGTTAAGCAACTAAGGTTTGACTATTATGGTGTATTGGTTTATAATATATAACACTTGTTTAATAATATGTATTTACATATGTTCGTTTTGTCTTATTGGTATTTATGTTGTCTATGTTTGTTAGGCTGCCTTTAACATTGCACATGATTGACAGGTATTGTATCTACCCGTGGAGAGCACTAATTGTATTTGAGTGACATTTTTTCAAACCAATGGTGTGAGTCCTGTCTGTATTTAAAGTCATCATGGACTGTGCTCATTAACCCCTGAAGAAGTGTGCATGCGCACGAAACGCGTTGGGCCGTTTAGAACCATTTACAGCTATACTGACAGAGGAGCAGACGTTTGCAGCAGTACCCAGAGCAGCAGTGGAGTTCTGATCGTCATTTGAGGACAGATCCGGTGAGATTCGGCGGTTCCGAGCGGTGTCCCGCCCCCAGTGACGCACTTCCGGCCGCGAGTGGCAGGCGATTGTCCCGCCCGCTGTGACGTAGTTCCGGATTCGAGCGGTGGTGATCTCGTGGAGCTGGAAGCAGGACTGCCCATACCGGAAGAATCTGAGGAGGTACCTGCGGGCGTTTACACGTGGCACGTGTCCACCATCATCCACAGCTGAACCATCTCTACTCCCCTATCTGCACATATTCTGAGGACTTGCTGTAAGTAGGATTCCGGTTTTGCACAACCGGATCCTGGATCTGCTCGTCACCAGTTTGCTGAATTTTATTGTGTTCATTAAATTCTATTTGTTATTAGCCAGCCTATATGTTAATTGTTGTATGTGCTTGTCTGTCTATGTGTTATATGTTTTAGCCATATTTTGGTACACTATGATCTTGTTCTCTTGTCTTCCCTGCATATCACATCATTGTTCTTGCTGAGGAAACTGCTGTCTAATGGACTGGATTATCATCTATTGGATATCTCCAACCATTCATTGGACTGTAATATATCCCACTATTTGGACTCTACGGCTGTATTGAGATAACAAAGCTTGGAATAGACAGTGCAAACAGGAGTCACAGAGAAGCTATGCAGAGCAAGGAAGGAGAGGGCAGACTGGGGTTATAAAGGAAGGAGGACCAATTGTAGCAAGGGGTGGAGCGGAGGCCTGTCTGGATGATTGCAGGTATACGTCCAGGTAAGCAGGGAAGGAGACAGGGGTGTGTTGCACGGTAATCGCTTGAAGCCGATGGGGGGCAGAGCCAGTGGTGCGGGAGGGCTGGTAAGATGATCGGGTGCACGTGCCCTCTGTAAGGCTGCCGTGCGCGCACCCCGGTCGCGTGCGTGAGAATGCGGCATGCGCCGCGGAGTAACGGCTCGGCGGAGAGGAACAGGTGAGAGACTGAGGGAGCGGGGAACCGGAGCGGAGAGCCGCCGTGGGGCCTGAGGTGACGGGACCCGCAGAGAGGTGCGTGTCCCCCGATCCGTTACAGTACTCCCCCCTTGAGGATCGGACTCCGGACGATCCTCCCAAGGTTTGTGAGGAAATTTCCGACGAAATTGTTTGAGAAGAGTTGGAGCATGAATATGATGACAGGGTACGCAGGAGCGTTCCTCCGGACCATATCCCTTCCAATGAACGAGGAACTGAAGTCTGCCCCTGGACCAGCGTGAGTCAAGAATGGAATGGACATCGAATTCCTGTTGACCTTGTATTACGACAGGGTTGGGTCTCCGAGGACAGTCCGGGAAATGTACATTTTGGACAAAGGGTTTCAGAAGGGACACGTGAAACACAGAGGGTATCTTTTTGGTGGGAGGAAGAGAAAGTCGATATGCTACCGGATTTATCCGTTCGAGGACCTTGAAGGGATCCAAGAATCTAGGAGCCAGCTTCTGGGAAGGAGTTTTGAGCTTGATATTTTTTGAAGATAGCCAAACTCTGTCTCCAGGTTTATATTCTGGCCCCACTAGACGTCGTCGATCTGCTTGCGTATTTTGTTTTTGGACGGACCCTTGCAAGGCTCTTTGGATCTTTTTCCAAGAGTTCTGTAGATCGGAGACGTGAGTATCTGCTGCAGGAACACCAGAGGGGAGGGAGGAGAGGGAGGAGAGGGGAAGACTCCTTGGATGGAACCATAGTTAATGAAAAAAGGCGACTCTTGCGTGACTCATTCTTGAGTGAATTAATAGCGAACTCGGCCCAGGGTAATAGGTCCACCCAGTTGTCTTGAGATTCTGATACAAAGCATCTGAAATACTGTTCCAAGGTCTGTTTCATTCTCTCCGTCTGGCCGTTGGTCTGTGGGTGGTAACCCGAGGAGAAGAGGTGGGAAATGCCAAGTCTCTGAGAGAACGCTCGCCAAAACTTAGAGATTAATTGAGTACCTCTATCTGAAACAGTGGAAAGTGGTACGCCGTGTAACCTGAAAATTTCTTTAGAAAAAATGTCAGCCAGGGTAGCTGAATTGGGGAGACCCTTGAGGGGTATAAAGTGTGTGTGCATGGAAAACCTGTCTACTACCACAAGGATCGTATTCATCCCTTTTGAATTTGGAAGTTCCACAATAAAGTCCATGGAGATATGCTTCCAAGGCCGTTCCGGAATAGGAAGGGGCAGGAGGGGACCAGAAGGTTTGTGTCAGGCGGACTTGCTCTGAGCACAGACTGGACAAGCTCTGGTGAAATCAAAAATGTCTTTGTTCATTTTAGGTCACCAAAAGTTCAGTTTGATAAGATCCACTGTCCTCTTGAAGCCTGGATGACCAGCAGATCTAGAAGAATGCCCCCACTGTAGGATCTTGTGGCGAAAACGTGGAGCAGCCTAATCATTATTTTCTTATTCCCTTTATAGTTCATATATTTATGTTCTCTATAATATATTAGTTAAAACATACTGGACACCTAACAAGCTCCTATTGAACCCCCAAAATGACCACAGCATATATATAAGCATATGAGTGTCACAGAGGAGTGCTACTGAGCATGGCAATATATATTTAAAACCAGAGACAGAACATAAAACACAGACAAAGCTCAGTTTTAGCACATCCAGTGAGACTCCTACACGGTACAGTGCCTAAATATATATGTATACATATAAGTAAAATGGTCTTTTAGTTTGACATTTTTGGCCAAAATTGTTATAAGCCCCTGAGCCAACGCCACGGCAGACCACATATCAGGGGTCCCTAATGCTAATATAAATTCTTAATAACCTGTGTAATAACAGGAAGAATGATTTATAGTAAATCTGTCAATATTAGTTGCAAAGTTCTAAGTCTGACTGAAGCTTTTATTAACCTGTACATTACCAGGAAAAGCACTCTGTATTAGAGATGTCACAGCCAAACTGCAAGCAGGCAAGTTCCCCTGAGTGGAAGATGCTATGGAGTGAGCTCATAACCATTTAAATGTGGGAGGGGGTGAGCTTAAATTAGGAAGGAGGTTGCCACCCTCCAATCAGCCATGACTAGCTGGACTAGAATGTCAAACTAAAAGACCATTTTACTTATTAGATATTTATACATATATATTTAGGCACTGTACCGTGTATGAGTCTCACTGGATGTGCTAAAACTGAGCTTTGTCTGTGTTTTATGTTCTGTCTCTGGTTTTAAATAATATATTAGTTAGACAATGCAATCAATTTATCATGCCCTCCCGTTTGGTTTACATCTATTATATGCTTTGTCATAAATCTTTTTAATTTTTATTTATTTAGCTTTAACTTTTTTCCTTTTAAAATCTTACTAATGTATTAAATAATATAATTCTCACAGTTTCTGATTTTTATTAATGTTTTATTAAGTTATATCAAGTGTTATGTAACATTTTTTGGATCCCCACATATGTTTATGTGGAGAAAATGTATCTTACGACAGTCTGTATATACCTTGCAGCACATGTGAACTACATCAATCAGGGTTGTTGCACTGTCACAATCTCTACACCAATCCGTGGTAAGCTTAGGGTATTTAACATCTAAGTATACCAATATCAACACTCCTGAAGAAACCAGCTATGGTGAAATGCGCAGAGTGACGCCTCACACAGTCGACCGGAAACTCTCGGATCCCGCTGACATCACATCCGGAATCCCTTAGACGGAGCCGTGAGGCGTGTGTCGGACAGAGGGAAAGATTCCAAAAGAAAAACTACGCTTACCTGTTAACCGGTGTCGATCATGTAATCAAACTGTCTGTATTCTGCCTATACCATGTGAGTGTAAAATACCATATATTTACCTTCATATAAAGTATTACAGTCTGCACTATGTCCGGTTCTCTTTATATTTACTAAAGGGTATCGGTGGACATACCAACGCTGATGCCATCTCCAATCACACTGCAGTCTGTGAACCATCACCTAAAGATACCATTACGTGCACCTTTATTCCCTCACATTTGTGAGTATTCATTACATAGGATCTAAGAAGAAAATTACTCCTGCAGTTGACAATATTGCACCATCAGACATTTATTCTGGTTTCCACATATGTTTGCGCTTCCCAACGACCACGAACCTTTCAACACTTCATGAGATTGAGAAAGCAATCCAACACTGGGTCACAGCAGCATTCAACAATTTGTTTGTATTTTTATAACCTTTATATCTTTTTGAGCACAAAATGCACTGATATGTATCAGATTCACGTATGGTTGATGCACTAATTATTTTTGAATGCCACTTATGATAATTTCTTTTTCACTTCCACTCTGGATGTGGATAGCTGTGCTCCTTTCTTCCTTCATCTGCTATAAATGAAATTGTGCAGGCTGCATGGGGAGCGTGGGGAAGATGGCCGACGGGATGTATAGATGGAAACACTGGAGAATGGTCACCACCAACTAGGTAGACAATCTCTCCTGAAATCAACCCGGCTTCCAACACTGCGACTGTTGATGCATTAGGAAACCTCATGCCACCTATACATCCCGTCAGCCATCTTCCACACATTCCCCGCACACATGCCTGCACACTTTAATTGAAATCTATATTGTAACTTGATTTATGAATAATGAGTTCATGATTGCACACGAATACATACTGTATATGATTTTTTAGTTGTCTTTAATGTGTATTTTCCATATATACTGTATATATACAGTATATATTTCCTATTGATCTTTAGTGCGCTGTTTGCTTTTGCACTTCTAATGAGGTTTATTTTTTCTACTTTTATCTTTACCAATATTGGTATTCCTCTTAGTGCATCGTCTAATATCAGACTTATCTGAATACCGTATGTAAACCTAACAATCTTGAGCTAGCACAAAACCCCTCTTTTAGTGATTTTGAATATGATTCAGCCTGACAGTTGATTCCATTAAGGTTTGGGGGAGGGAAGTTACATACTGCAGGTTGGGGATTGGTACCAATTGGGTTGGAGAGATGGGGGGAGTTGGAGTTGGAGGTATAGCAAATAGGCTCCCGTGAAAAAGAGAGTTTTCAGGGAGTTTTTAAACATTAAAAAGCTAGGGCAGAGTCTGATGGTGCATGGTAGGGAATTCCAGAGAGAGGAGGCAGCATTGGAGAAGTCCTGTAGGTGGGAGTGAGGGGATGTAATAAGGCAGGAGGAAAGGTGGATGTCGTGGGCAAAACGTCGGGGCACTTAGATATGTATTTGGGGACAAGGGCTAAGATATAAGGGGGGAACGTCATTGAGAGCTTTGTAAGTTAGAGCAAGGATTTTAAGTTTAAATTCTAGTTATTCTTGTTATCCTTGTCAGTGAACCTAAACAGTAAGATAATTTGTTTTTATATGATGTGCTGATATTCCTTTGAATATGTTTTTTTTTATAATAACCAACATCATTTTCAGTTGTACTGATTACATTTCTGAAGGAAGATGTGCAGAGCCCAATTAGCATTTTGTCACAGGTTTGATTTGTTAGCTTTAGATTTACAAGTGGTGTTGTTTTACTAGATGTGGTACATTCATTCTAATTAGAATGTACTACGCAGTATTGGCCTTTTGCCATGGTAATGGTTTGCCAACGTTATACTATTTCAACTCAAGCTGTGGCCAAATTAGCACTCCCACCTCATGTACTGCTCTGCCTATGTTCCACTTTGGTTCCCGGGAAATCAGCTGTATGCTATTAAAGGCAAAGACATATCATATTCCTATCTTCAGTATCTATTTACCTAGAAATTAAACATTATCTTACTCATTATGTAATGTAAATTATAATTTTTTAATGGTAAACTTTATTGTACACCAAAATGTGTTCTTTACTGTACAGTATGTTTTATTTTTTAATGTTATAATCCTGTAGAGGATGAGGTTTTGACACACATCTTTCATTCCCCTTAAGGGAGAATCAGTACAGAGAAAGTCACTTTCAAACACCATCTGCATCGAACTTACTACACCATACAGGAGGAGTTGAAAAATACCACCAAGTGGCTATGGTTAAAAAAGGAAAGACCTTTCTTTGCTGATGTTCATTTCTAAATAGTGACTGACACATAAAACACAATTTTGAATTAGTGGAGACAGGCAGGGTTCTGAGAAATATATCTGAGTGTTAGTTACAGTACATACAGTATATGTGACATTTCAAGCCACAAGAGTTAACAAGGTCACCTACTGTATACTGTAAGATGCATATGTGCAGTGAAAAGCAGAGGAGCCACAGCAACAATACCTGTAGGTGGCACTGAAACAAATGTTAGTAGAAATCTGTTATTGCCCTGTATGTTTATTCCTTCTCTGCATTATCTGTCTTAGTTGACTATCTTGTTTTTCTTTTTTTACAACTGTATTAAACTTATGGAATCTTCGTAAATCAGTATTGCTGATCTGAGGAAGAGAGGAGAACGCTCAAAAGCTTGTCTTGTGATATCCATTGTTAGTCCAAATAAAAAAGGTATCACCTAATACTGAAGTACTCATTTACTATGTACTGTTGTCTGTGCTTATATTGCCTGGCGACGCAACGTCGCTCTAAAACAAATCCATTGAATCCGCTGCATGCGCTTATAGTAAGCGAGACGGAGCGACCAAAAATGTGGATGCCAGTGAAATTTGATTTTTTTAGAGACAGTCGCCACAAGTGAATTTCTCTAAACCAATCACAGAGCGCTGCCCTCCTCCTTGGTGTCGCCAGCAATGTCGCTTAAAACTAAAATTCAACTTTTGCCAGTGGCGATGGCGAGGGGTGATGTCATCGGTCGCGTCACCGTCACTATAAACGCGGCCTTATAAAGAAACAAATGGTACAAGTGAAGTGGCAAGCTACGTTTGAGAGATTTACATAGCACCTATATAATCAAAACATGCACTTGGAATATTGCCCATGACTATACTGAAACCATCTAAGCAATATCTGCTTCAACTCCTCTTGTCACCAAATAGTAATACATATTTTATTTGTTTGATATGATATTGTGACCCTTATTTTCTAAGCAGTGCTATGCTATGCTACAACATGCTTTCTGGAGCCAAAATACAACGGACCGACAGGGAATGACCTGTAATGTGTCTTCCTGTACTGGAAGGTGTCCTATGGCACCGTACCGCGTTGTTAATACAAAAGAAGCTCCACAAGTTTTTCTATCTCTATATAGGACATTAGATTACCTTGTTCAGTGGTGGTACGGTAACTCTCTTTCCCCAGGTATTAGAGATTTGTTTCCACAGACAAACTCGATCTTTGGGTTAAGCTGTAGATATATAATGTCCACAGCACTCAAGATGCAGGTAACATCAGCATATTGTACACGCTGTATTTGGATAGCACAAAAAAGACAGAAGCAACATTTCAGTCCACAATGGTCCTTTATCAAGCCCGGTGGCATCTCTACCAGCTGTCTTCTTCTAGTTAGGTCTACACTGAAAATGTAAAGTCCCACTTGCTAAATGAAGACTCAACCAAATGATGTTTCCAAAACTTGCTGCCAATGTGTATGTCAGTTTAACTCTGGCATTACTATGTGCACTTAGGGGGCTAAGGGCATACCTGATTAACTGCCTTGGTGGTTATTGCAATGTACCATGCCCTTTCCCATATTTGTTGCAAATTAGCTGAACAGGGGATTAGCTATGCCCACATTCTACAAGATGTTGATTCTGCCTTCAGGTGCATGATGCCCACCATCTAGAAATGTTTAGTCTGCTACCTAGGTCAGAAGGAATAAGCAATACCCAGGCCCCTCCCCATATATCTAGGGGGATGGTGACCTCACAGACGGGTATAGAAGCTTCTAGACCCTCTTAGATTCCTGGAGGACAAGAGGAGAGGAGCCTCATTGTATATATTATCTGTCCTTAAATGTGTAATTATGTGTTAGTGAGTATGGCCACCTCATTATTTTGCAATTAGGGAAAAGTGTCCCTTTCTTAAACAGGGTCGCTTACAGTGGGGGGTTAGGCATGTCCTACCGAGTCTAAAGAAGATGTGGGTGACACCCATGCAAGGGGATTCCTTGAGAAGGGACCCAGAGTGTCTTACAGGGGACTTGCCTATAGACAAGCCCAAACATTACACTAGCAAGCCAATGTAGGGACTAGGAGGGATCTTCACAGGATAACAGGACTTGGTGTCCTTGAAAGTCAGTGCACCCCTGCATAGAGTCCAAGTAGGCTGCTATCAAAACCTCCGGTCCACATGCAGGGGATTGCTATTTATCCACCAAAAAAGTGTGGACACGGTGACAAGCCATGTGCTACCCTGGGATGTTGCCTGAGCATCCAGGGAAGAAGAGTGTACCCTATGATATCCAAGATGTAGAATAAATGAACTCATCTGTCTAAATAAAGTTTCTGGCGCCCTTTATTCCAACCAATGCTTAAAGCACCAGCCTGCACGAGTGCCAACACCCTGAGAAAGGTAACCAAACCACACTGAACGTTTATGAATTGTGTGGTCACCAGATTGTTATGGACAGGCCACAGGAATGTAAGTATTTCTTATTGGGAACTTAAGGAAGGGACGTTGTCATGCTCTTTGGAAAGCTTTCTTCACTTGGTAAAACCAGAATAGGGTCCTGTTCAAAAGTATTCCCCCTGAAAACTGTTAGGCTAACTTTATCTCAGAATGTTCAGAAGAATCTACAGTATGACTATACTATAAATGGATAAATGACCCAAAAATACGAGGAGTGGAAGGAAAACATAACCTGTTTTAAACGTCCCCTGCCCTACTTACACCAATGAAAACACTTGTTACAAATTGACCTTCAGTCTCTTTTCAGCCGTGCCCAGTTCAGGTGATGTGAGGAAGCCAGGAGATGCTTTCTATACAGAGTTAAGTCAAAATGTTGCAGACCCCATAGACTGCCAGCTCAGAGTTCAGAGAGCTACTGTACAGACGTCTGGAGCCTTTGCATGCTGCTTTTCAAGCACCACCATATAATTTAGGAGAGCTGTGCACCAGTTTTACCAGTAGAAGAAGGACTGCCTGAACTGTGAGTTCCTGGATTTCTAGTATAGATTTATAGGGCTTGCTGTTGCTACATCCACCTGTAAGCTTTTAGTGGGGAACAGTCTGTATCATTACTAAAACTTATGCCAAGTCAGTGGAAAAGGGATTGCATTTATTTTCAGAGGGAACATACAATAAAAGTTATTGCAGCCATTGTGGAACTGCGGCTAGGATCTGTTACAGAGATACTGTACTTGTAAGGGAAATAGAAATAGTACTGTGACCTCATTGGGGCCCACACCATAACGCACTGCACACAAACAGAGTTCAACAGACTTCTTCACACACACCACAATAATACTACTGACCTATAAGAACTGGTGAAATTCAAGGGGTATTAAAGTGCACTTAATAATTGGTGGATATCGGTGTATAGACAGCATTGCTGAGTATAATTGAATGCATTAATTCTGAGTGCAAAATATGATGTTACACGTTGTTTCCTCCATGGATTTTTTTCTACTGACACTTGCCCTAATAAAACTGATAGTTTTTGGTAACATTAACCCTTTTAATGTGAGATGGGCCAGATTGCCATGGCCCCTCCAGCACTCAAATCACGTGACCACTTCAAGAATCGTTCATGTAATAGCTTCTGTCACTGATGGGGTGGTAGGGGAGGAGACATCTTCCTTCCATCCGCCAACAGTTCACAGCGCAGTATGCGATCTGCCCTAGCATAACTAGCAGGATTTTTGTACATAGCTACTAAGTCATGGGGTAGTCAGAGTGCCAACCCGCATGGCTCATTAGCTACATCTTGGGGCACCCAAGGGGTTAAAGCTAGTTCTAATTCATATATTTAAAGAACAATGTAAAGGAGGGCCGGACAGGAGTATAGGTTACTGATTTTGGAAAATCTCTAGACAACCATACATAAAGTACCAAGGTACATCTGAGTAACGGATGTCAGGCCGCTGACCCACCCTTCCTTACCATTAGATACAGTTTGACAGGACCCAGACTATCTTTTCCTTCCAGAAGTTAGTGTATTGCCTAATCACCATGGTAACCCTGAAGGGGGAGGGGCTAGATATACTATCTTATACAGTGCAATGTACATATCCCCACAACGGATGCAGGTATTATATTACACTTTCCGTCTAGTTCCAACACTTCATGTCGCCCAGTTGCATTATTTGTTCTATCATTATGTCAAGTACAGTAATTGGCACATGGTATAAGTTGAGGTCAGGGATCAGTATTGCCCACACAGAATGGACATAGCAATCTTTCTTGCATCACCACTGTAATTAACTTCACGCAGTTGTGAGTAACAAAATTGAGCAGGGGCCAGAATTTAAACGTCTAACATATTGCTGTTATTGTTACTGGAAAAGGCTTTTCGGTATTATACTAGAGGTTCCGGCGTGCCTCTCACCACTGCCTCCCAAAAATTGAGATCCAAAAAGCTTTCCAAAGTTGGCTACATGGAGCCGCACAATATTTTTTGCTGTATAAAAGCATCTCTCGCGCCTGTCTAATTCACAGTCACAATTCAAGTTGATCTAAAACATGGGTAGCCAACTCCAGTCCTCAAGAGCTTCCAACATGTCTTGTTTTCACGATATCCCTGCTTCTGCACAGGTGATTGAATCTTCGACTGAGGCACTGATTGAGCCACCTGTGCTGAAGCAGGGATACACTGAAAACCTGACCTCTTGAGTGGCTCTTGAGGACTGGAGTTAGCCACCCCTGATTTAAATGATCAGCAAGTGAACATAACTATTCACAATTTTTAAGCTACACTGTATAATTTTAATGTTTTATAAATGGCTGTGAAAATGGTATTCCCCTTTGTAAATTGTTGAAAATATGACTAAAGAAAATATTTTTCCACCTACACGTTCATATCCATTAACTTACACCTACTCATTTGTAATGGAAATTGTGTGGATGTCTATAATTATGCAGAGAGCTTTACCACAGATTACATTTCCAAATAGCTACTGTATGGGTGATAAAAATGTGCAAACATACTGTAGGAAACATGTGCTTTATCAATGTCAGAAATGTGTTAAAATGTCACTCATTTCTTCAAATGTAATCATCATTACATTTCCTGTCTCCTTCTTTCCTCTAGCTTAATACTTTCCCAGACTATCATTTTTTTTTTTAAACTTTCTTTTTATTTCAGTATTTTATACATGGGGTACAAAAAGAAAAATGGGGCAGGGGGGTGGTAGGTTAGCAAATAAATGTGGCCAGTTCCCCCCTGGGTCCCATTGAAAAGCAGCCCAAGATTCAAAGTGGCCAAGTTTTAAGTGGCATGGTCGAGTTTAACAGGGAGTTCAACAGGAGGGAAACAAGGGGACTACAGAACACCTACGGGCCCTCAATCCTGGATGTGAACTACGCTGGAAAGGTGGACATTTTGTATCCCAAACCACACGTCTCAGCACTAAACTACTGCTGCCATGATGCTGCTACTTTTTATTTTGCTCTGACCTCGCTTCTTTTCAAAATACACATTTCTTTCTACCAGCCCCATGTCTCCAACTCTATTCATATATCTCCATCTTTACCCCTCAATAAAAAACACCCACACAAATCCTCTATTCACACCCTCTATCTACTCCTTCCTTCTGCTGGGGATCTCCCCTAAGCCTGAAGCCAGACATATACACCTGATCTCACCTACGCCTCCCTGCCATCTCTTCCCCTTTAAATGGTGTTAACCTTTTCATTTAATACTGACTAACCTTAAAACCCCACAAATCAAGCATCCCAATAGCCTGCACTCATGGCTATTGCCCCACAGTCACTTATACAGTACCACCCATTGTGGCCAAGCACACCCATCTACAGCACTTATTCCCTCACCTGATGTCTCTGTAAGTTTCCCTTCAAACCTCTTAGATTGTAAGCTCTTCGGGGCAGGGATTTCCTTTCCCATTGTCTGATTTTTGCTACACTTATAGTATATTTAAAATTCCCTGTACTGTATTCTTTATGAAGTGCTGAGTACACTTTTGGCGCTATATAAATAAAGACATACAATACAATACATTCTCCTCTTACCTCCTGCTGCGTCTGCGACTGGTGCCAATAATATATATTATCTCTAACTATGCATGTTATGTCTTGAATATAATCTATACCCTTTTCATTATGTACTGTAACTGTATTTGTAACCATGTATTATTTGTCATCTTAACTCTATGCCCAGGACATACTTGAAAACGAGAGGTAACTCTCAATGTATTACTTCCTGGTAAAACATTTTATAAATATTTAGCCCCCTTTCCCCCTGTGTCAGGGCGACTACGTGTGCTGCTATACCTGTGCGGCAAACAGGAGGCCTGATCCTCCACCACTGGGGAGCCTGGGGTGTATGTATATCTACTAAACAGCGCCTTCACCTGATAAGGATCCTCACAGAGTAGGATAACCCCTCCCAAGACAATATGCCCAGTAATATACACACACAGAGTATCGGAAACAGTATTTACTGGGAGGTAATAAACAGGTGTACAAAGATGGCCGCCACAACTCTAGATACTATCTGTGCATGCGCGAGCCTTCTCTACGCATTTCTGTTCACTTTAAATGGGGTACCAGACACATTTTTCTCATTACTGCAGTGTCGTTCCTGGTCATCAACCTGCGTCTGTTCTTTAAGATCCTTTGTTTGATCTTTGCTTGTGTTATTGACCTCATTGGTCAACTTTATGGTATTGTACAATCATTCGTTTAAATGGGAATTTTATTTAACTAGATCACCAATTCAATCTGATTATGATGGTTCACATTGAAACGCTGCATAGATTGCACAACACAAACCTAAAAACTGCTAAGGTTGAAACTCTAACTTTTGCAGTCTTCTTGACATAACAAGCTTGATTAAAGCAGAAGAGAAGCAATTATGTCAGATTACTCAGATTTGTGAAGTAAATAAATTGCAGGTGCAATGCAGGAAGGAAAGAAAAATTAGAGTCAGTGGGTGTAACAATTAATTTCATAAACTGACAGGCTATCATGCTGAGCTGTTTTTTCATAGACACACGAAGTACAAAGAATGAGGTTACTAATGAAAGCAGAATAATAACAATAGCAAGTACTGAAAAGTATTACAGTAGCTTTGATATATTTTCTGCTATTCAATCAAATGAAAAGTGTACAAGGATTATTTTTTTTATTTATTTTGTTTAATAACACCATTAGTCAACACGATCTGAAATGTATCAAGTTTGCTCAAGCACATTCAGCAAATAGTTTCTATTATGTATGTGCAAACCACTGACAAAATCTTAACTGAAAAAAATGTTTTCTTCATACAGTATTTCTTCAGTAAAGCTAAGGAAAAGTCTAGTAAATTTCATAAAGTTCAATTATAGAAATTGAGTAGATCAGCAAAGGGGGAAATGTGTTTAAAAGAATAAGAGGCCTCTGCACTAAGCACCGATAAGCCACTTATCGAGACCTTTTTGCCAAAAAAGCCTACTGGGGAAGGAGCGGCTCAGTGAGTAAAGACACTGAGAGGCATTGAGAGTTTGATGCAGCCTGGTTCAATTCCCGGTGTCAATGGAAAAAATAGGGTAACCCCAATTATCGAGGCCACTAACAGGTACTATGGAGTGTGTTTAGGAAACAAGGTTTGACGCCGGTATATAGGTGATGCAGGTAATAAGGCAATATATGGGTATCTCCGATACTAACAAGGGGAGTGGGGTACTGGAAAACCGGTTAGAGGTACAAGGGGACACCTCCCAAGGGGGCACCCCCAAGTAAATCACGGCCCGTCTACCAATATATCCTCACCTGTCTCCCCTGTCTCCCCTGTGTATCGCGTGGAGGTCCCTTGAAAGCCGTTCCTGTTTGCGGCTGCAAGCTTGATCCTGGAGGTCCCTTGACATTGCTGGTTACTAATAAACTTTTTTATATTCATACAACTGGCTGAGTGAAGGTGCTGTGAACCTCTGAAGCAATCTCCATTTTTTTTCAATTCCGGGTGTCGACTCCTTGTGACTTTGGGCAAGTCACTTTATCTCCCTGTGCCTCAGGCACCAAAAACATATATTGTAAGCTCCACGGGGCAGGGACATGTGCCTGCAAAATGTCTCAGTAAATGCTACGTAAAACTAGCAGCGCTATACAAGAACATGCTATTATTATTACTGCTATTCCATAAGCCCCAATGGAAGCCCTTTTTGGCAAAAAAAAATTCCGAGAAAAGAAAATCGCCAAACGAGCAGCGAGAAGCCATTTATCGGCAGGTTTTCAAACTTGTGCAATTCTAGTAGCCCCGGTTAGCTTATCAAGGCTAATCACATCTCTAGAATAGAGATTTCCACTCAAAATCTTCTGGCCAGGAAAAGCTGTCAGAAAGGTGGTGAGAAGCTCCCGAGACGCGGGGAGAGGGGACTTAAAAAAATAAATTTTGCCTTCATCGGATTGATGCCGGGGGTCTCCGGAGCTGATACCCATTAATATAAGCACCAGAAGCCCCCAGCATTAATCCCATGTAATAAAAAGGCATTTACAGGCAATTTCATTACCTTACCACCGAAATTACTATTATCCAGATATGGATAATAGCTAATTTGCCCATTATAAAATCAAACATTAGCCAGCCAGCATAAATAAAGTAAATACACCTTTCTACTTACTCCTGCCATCATGAAGGGCGTCCTCGTCAGCATACTCCATGTCCATGTCCTCCGATGCCAGCAAGAATACATGAAAAATACAATCTAATGGCCCCTAACCCCTTAATCACCTTAGCGGTTAATCACTGCTATAGTAATTAAGGGATTAACCCTCGTCCCATGCTACCTACCCTGGAGGCCTAAGCACTAACCCCGTCCCATTATACCTACCCTGTACCCATTGATTGGCACAGTGGTATATCATACCCATACAGTAATATGGGCATGATAAGTCAATATTTCACTCAATGGTCAACCTAATAAGAATAACGGAGGCTGGGCTGGGCATATAAATTCTTTATTGCATCATGGAAGTTTAAAAGAGAGAGAGGGGAAGGCACCCTCCGCAACGCTTACGCATTTCACCCTGAGGGCTTTTTCAAAGAGTGAAGATTACTTGCTGCCGTGGATCCTAAAGCAGTAGATTCACCCGGAAGTGATGTCATTCTCCCGGTGCCTGCTCAACCTCCCATGGTGTAAGGAGGGGGTCTACACACCTGGTGAGAATGACGCCCATTAAAAAATCGTATAATGGAGCATATTAGAAGTGTAAAGAACAAAGACCAGAGATTGCCTGTAGCTAGACACTTTATAGAATGTCCAATGGGCAATTTAGATCTGTTCACTTTTAGTGGGATAGATCATATCTCACTTTCAATTCGAAGAGGTAACCGACAGAACACCCTTAATAAAAGGGAAATGTGCTGGATATTTACAATGGAGACCATGTCACCAAAAGGAATTAATGTAGACTGGGAGATAAAGCATTTTCTTTAAAGTATCTCCCTATGGTGTCTTCCTTCAGGCATTCTCTGTTCTGCTATCTTTGTATGCTATTTTTGTATATTACTACTGTTATTTTGACTTTGCTATGATACTTTGACTTCGCTATGTCACCTGTAGTCTAAGATCATTATTCATCCATGATCAAATGTAGACATAAGTTTTCTCTGTAAAATGTAGCTCTTACTCTATGTGAAACAAAGTATACATTTATTAAGAGCTATTTACCAACAAACTAACATAAGGTCCTAATCCTTATTGACTAATGTTAAAATGTTATAGTTTAGATACCAATTGGATAAATTCTTCTAGTGGTTCTGTTTTTTAAAAATGAATAGCTAAACATTGGTTAATATACAGATGTAGACACAATTTGATTTTGGGTCAATATGCTTGACCAATTGAATATTGAGAGAGGAAACAAAACCCATATTGTTGTATATTATTATTTTATTGATCATTATTTTTCCGTTTCTTTTTGTCCCTTGTCTATGTATTTTTCTTATTTTTCTTGTCTTTTCCCAGTCTTTTCCTTTGGCATAATCATATTGAATCTGTAAGAACGACAAAAAACTACTTTAAAATTGAATATGAAATAGTTCAAGTACAATCTAAAATCATTAAATAACTAGCAATTAAGTTTTGTTAGATATAAGTATACATATATGCTGTCTAAATTGTTAAACTACACTTGTGTTTAAATGTATGAATTTTTGAGTTGATCTATAGTTAGTATAGAACCTTAAAATTATATGTGATATCTAATTATTTGATGGAAACATTTATGAGATCTGTTGTTCTATACATTTCATCCCCCTGCTATTACTTGGTTTTAACTAATCATTGCATCTTTTTTTTGCAATAGTTTTATAAATAATTTTTGTATTTTTTTTGCTTCCTTAATAGGTAGTGGTTAATTATGTCTTTTTTAGCATATAATATTGTTAACCTACCTCCCTTTAAGTTTCATGCGATTATAGTCTATAGTGTTAATTAGTTATGTAATTGATATTAAATGTTTGTTTTTACATGTGTTATTAGTGCCTTGCTCCTAGCAGTGAATCATCACGGATGCGTTCATTCTCACCAGGTGTGTAGACCCCCTCCTTACACCACGGGAGGCTGAGCAGGCACCGGGAGAATGACGTCACTTCCGGGTGAATCTACTGCTTTAGGATCCACGGCAGCAAGTAATCTTCACTCTTTGAAAAAGCCCTCAGGGTGAAACGCGTAAAAGTTGCGGGGGGTGCCTTCCCCTCTCTCTTTTTTAAACTTCCATGATGCAATAAAGAATTTCTATGCCCAGCCCAGCCTCCGTTATCTGTTGCACGGCCGTGCCCGCTGTTTTTTCCTCCCCGGTGAGGTTTCCCTGTCTGTACCTCCATACGGCCTGGTGCACGCAAGAATCAAAAACCGGATGAACTGTGAAGACAAATCGGAGTTTACTCATTAATTTATTACTCTTGGAGCATCCCCAGGCTTTGTGGGTCATATAGTAGCGGAACTTGTATGGGGTCTGGGTGGGTTTTAGGACCTCTCCCAGACAACACTTTATAGTCAACGCCAGAACCACATTCCAGCTAGGGGTTTATTTCTTATATGCTCCTGTATACAGTTGTTTTTCCGGATAAAGCAACATATGTTCATTATTTAAGTGGAAACCAGCTCTGCAGCATTGGTTAATTGGGGAAGCAACACCCTAATGTTCTCTCTAACCTAATAAGAATAATTAAGGCCAAAAATATACAATAATCACATATTTAAAGAAGTACCTAAACACCCCAACAATAAAAGAACTAAATAGCCTAATAGTACACATCACAAATAATTATCTATCACCAAAATAGCTAAATTATTACAATTGTTATTCCAAAACAACAACAATTAAATAAATAACTATCCAAGCAAACTATTAAACAAATAAAACCACTAGCCAACAAAACAATTAATTAATTTACAACACTAGCCAACAAAACAATTAATTCATTTACAACACTAGCCAGCAAAACAATTAATTAATTAAAACCAGTAGCCAACAAAACAAATAAATAATTAAAAACGCTAACCAATCCTAAAATGTACTAAAAACAAGCCATCCAAATTCAAAACAATAATCAAAACAACAAACAGAAATCTAAAAAATAACAATCAAAGAAAACAAGTACTGTATTTGCCAAAAAATGCATTGTCTGTCACTGTATTTATATGTACCCAAAACGGGCACAGATTAATACATTATCAGTCAATGGGCAATGAAAAACATAAAAAATTACAATAAAAAAACCTGTAAATATAAAATTACATGCATTCAATATTTTTCTTACCTTTTGAAGCGTTGGCCCTCCGAATCCCGGTGAATCTGCATGTTCTCGTACCGCGATGTCATCAAAGTCAATCCAACGCCATCCACCTTGAAGATCCGGAACAGGTAACAAAATTCTTCTTTCTTTTATTTTCTATCACTGTCTTCTTTCTTAATCTGTCATTATTTCTTTCTTTTCTTTAATCTTCTATCTTCATCTGTTAATCCAAAACCAATTGGTAAATCCAGAACAGGTGTTTTTTCGTTGTCTTCTGTTAAATGAGGCATCCAGGCCTTGTAGGGCCTGTGACGTCACATTTTCAGGTCAGATGGAACAGCTCCAATCTGATTGGATGCTGTATCATGTGCCCGCCTCCTTTTTTTTTTTAAGGATGTGATGTTTAATATTCAAGGACTCCATTTCCACAGGCTCAGTACCACAAGATTGGCGTAAAGCAGATGTGGTGCCTATATTTAAAAAGGGAGCTAGATCACACCCGGGGAATTACAGCCCGGTAAGCCTGACTTCAATAGTAGGGAAACTACTTGAAGGTTTAATACGGGATAATATTCAGGAATACCTAATGGAAAACCAAATTATTAGTAATAGTCAGCATGGATTTATGAAGGATAGATCTTGCCAAACTAACCTTATTTGTTTCTTTGAGGAGGTAAGTAGGAATTTAGACCAGGGTAATGCAGTTGATGTGGTCTACTTAGATTTTGCAAAGGCTTTTGATACGGTTTCACACTAGAGGTTGGTGTACAAAATAAAGAAAATTGGACTCAGTAATAATATATGCACCTGGATTGAAAACTGGTTAAAGGACAGACAACAGAGGGTTGTCATAAATGGAACTTTTTCAGGTTGGGCTAAAGTCGTGAGTGGAGTACCTCAAGGATCGGTACTGGGACCCCTGCTTTTTAACTTGTTTATTAATGACCTTGAGGTTGGGATCGAGAGCAAAGTCTCCATCTTTGCTGATGATACTAAATTGTTTAAGATAATAGAATCAGAGCAGGATGTAATTTCTTTTCAGAAGGACTTGGAGAGACTGGAAACGTGGGCAGGTAAATGGCAAATGAGGTTATGCATTTGGGATGCAAGAATAAAAAGGCGACTTACAAATTAAATGGAGATATATTGGGGGAATCCTTGATGGAGAAGGATTTAGGAGTGCTTGTAGACAGCAGGCTTAGCAATAGTGCCCAATGTCATGCAGTAGCTGCAAAGGCAAACAAGATCTTATCTTGCATCAAACGGGCAATGGATGGAAGGGAAGTAAACATAATTATGCCCCTTTACAAAGCATTAGTAAGACCACACCTTGAATATGGAGTACAATTTTGGGCACCAATCCTTAGAAAAGACATTATGGAACTAGAGAGAGTGCAGAGAAGAGCCACCAAATTAATAAAGGGGATGGACATTCTAACTTATGAGGAGAGGCTAGCTAAATTAGATTTATTTACATTAGAAAAGAGGCGTCTAAGAGGGGATATGATAACTATATACAAATATATTCAGGGACAATACAAGGCGCTTTCAAAAGAACTATTCATCCCACGGGCAGTACAAAGGACTCGGGGCCATCCCTTAAGGTTGGAGGAAAGGAAATTTCACCAGCAACAAAGGAAAGGGTTCTTTACAGTAAGGGCAGTTAAAATGTGGAATTCATTACCCATGGAGACTGTGATGGCAGATACAATAGATTTGTTCAAAAATAGGTTGGACATCTTTTTAGATGGGAAAGGTATACAGGGATATACCAAATAAGTATACATGGGAAGGATGTTGATCCAGGGATTAGTCCGACTGCCAATTCTTGGAGTCAGGAAGGAATTAATTTTTCCCCTTAATGGGGTTTTTTGTTTGCATTCCTCTGGATCAATAAGTAAGTATAAATATATAATAATGTATCTGTTGTCTAAATTTAGCATAGGTTGAACTTGATGGATGTACGTCTTTTTTCAACCTCATCTATTATGTAACTATGTAACTATGTATGTCATCTCCAGGGGAGGTACGTCACATCCATAAAATCACATGGCTATATCACATAGTATTACAGTCAATGGAATTGAAGACAATCCCATTGGTTGCTTTACCATGTGATAGGTTACATTAATTCAAAAGGATATGACATCACCAAGGGAGGTTAACGGTCTAGAGAGTGTTAAAAAACATTTCATCAGGAAATAAAGAAATTTTGTATTCAGAGTTCCCTATATTAATACCCGAAATGTCCATTTTGGCACTAATGGTTGCCACTAGTGGCTCCACCGACAATGTGTAACGAGTGCTCACCACAAACAGGATGGGACCGAAGAGCTGAGGTGGGGATGTTAGAATACGCCAACCAACAACCGCGCAAGCGTGTCCGGAATGCAGAGTCGTAGTCGTTTAGCTGGGTCAGGGTAGGAGAGGTCAGAATAGTCGTGATACTCGCAGTGTCCCAGGATAGGAGAAGTCGGATGGTCGTTGTGCGTAGCTGGGGTCAAGAAGTAGAGAGGTCAGAATGGTAGTTGTGCGTAGCCGAGGTCCAGGGGTCAGAGAAGGTAGCGGTCCGGGTACAAGGTGAGGTCAAAAGGTACAAGAGATCAAGGTAGAATGCACAGGCAGGGCAGCAGGATGCTTCAGGCAAGCACTTTGCACATACTGTAAACACAATTTTATGCTCAGCCAATTTTCCCAAGTGCTGGCTGAGCATAAAAAGCACTTAGAGCCAATGGGAAGGCTGCAGGCAAAGAGTCATCACAGGTAGACTGTTTAATGATAGGCAGGGGTGTAGTGTATCGCAGCTGTCGAGTAATTAATGTTGTTAGCATTAACGCCTTGAGTGTTTCTGGTAATGCGACTCCGACGAGTAGTGGAGACAGGAGCATCCTGCGTTGTGTCACGAGATGTGGCGTGGGGCGGAGCCTAGGTTCAGTACGGGCAGGAGTACTGCGGCGCTCGCACGCAGTGCACGCGCGTGGGGCGTCACCCAATGCATTATGTAACGCGTCACGGGGGCGGAACCGAGGTCCAATCCTCACACAATGCAAACACCATGGGGGCAAGTGAGCAACCCTGCCTCGTCCCCCTCTAATCTCTATTGAATTTGATGTCATACCCAAACACCTCACTCTAGCCACTGGGGATGTGTAAAGTGATAAAATAGCAGTGATAAAGGGGCCTCTTAACCCAAATGCCTCTTATGTGGTTCTTACTGTATGTCGAGTCAATTCTGTTGAATGCTTTTTTGGCATCCAGGGCCAACACCATCATGGGGATATTATGTTTTTTTTTAAAAAGCTATGACATCTATATCTCTCCTTGTATTGTCTGCTGCCTGTCTGTTTGGTATGACGCTTAGCTGGTCATTATGGATGAGGGACGGGAGGTATGAATTTAATCTCGTAGCTAGTATTTTAGAGAAAATGTTTATGTCCATGTTAATATGTGATATGGGTCATATGATATGTGATATGGGTGATGTTGCTAGCGCAACATGTAGGGTCTTTACCCTCTTTGTGTATTCTTGATATTGAATCCTGTAGCATATTTATGGGTAACTGAGCTCCCTAGAGAATTTAATTATAAAGCTTTTAGTAGCCTGGATAGTTTATTGTAATAGATATTTGAAAAACCATCCGGTCCTGGTGCTTTAGAAATCTTAAATGACTTGATTGTCCTTTCGATATCTTCTTTAGAGATTGGCTTATTTAAAGATAATAAATCACTCTCTTGGAGTTTAGGTAGACCCAGAGATGCCAGGTAGGTTAATAGAGCGTTTGGAATTAATTTATTGTCTTTTGTCTTTTTACCATTATATAATTGGAAATAGTACTTTTGGAATTCTTCCACTATTCAGTCTGGGTTTGAGATGAGGGAGCCGTTTTCTAGCCTGAGATATTTGATATTGTTGTATGGTTGTCTATTGCGGAGTCTTGCCGCGAGTAGAGAATCAGCATTATTTGCTTTCTCAAAGTATGTCCTTTTAGTTCAGGATATAGAGTTCTGTCTCTGAGATAAGGCACAGGTTCAAGTCTCCTCTTAGATTTATTAGTTTCCTCAACAGGGCCGGGTTAAGAGTTTATTTGTGCCCTTGCTGTGTTTGTGTTATTAATTTTTTAAGGTTATCAATTGTTTCAAATCGCTTCTTTTTTCAAAAGGCTGCTATGCTGATAAATTTCCCTCTCAAAACTGCCTTATGGGCTAACCAGATTGTGGACAGGGAGGGGATGCTGTCTTGGTTAATCTGGAAGAAGCTTGTTACTTCTGACTCAACCTGTGCTAAAATCTCAGGGGTTTTGAGTAAAGACTCATTCAGTCTCCATGGGTAATATTTTTTTTAAGTGTGCACATTTTCCATTCTGATTGCCACTGAGGCATGGTCAGACCAAGACATTTAATTAATACTAGCCTTGTTTAGTTTGGGGACCAGGAATGCCTCTGCGTAAATCATATTAATGCGGGAATAAGAGTTGTGGGGAGTCGAATAGAATGTGTGGTCTTTAGTTTGAGGATGGAGCTCCCTCCAAGCATCCACTAGGTTTAGATTCCGCAGGCATCTTACCAATGTCTCATTATCCCCTTTTCTATTGTTTTGCCTCAGTCAAGGCTCACCGGAAAATCTATCCATAGATGTATTAATGGTCAAATTGAAGTCACCTCCTAGGACAACTTTGCCTTTCCTGGAGCTGCCCAAGATAGCAAAAAAGTTCTCAAAGAAGTGACAACTCTTTTCGTTTGGTTTGTAGATGTTAGCTATAGTGATGTCTAACCCATGCAAGGACCCTGAGATGATTAAATAGCGACCGTCTTTATTGCTGGTCAGAAGCAGAACCGCAACCGTGCTATGTGAAAGTTTATGGTACCGGTGAGTAGATATAAAAAAAAATTTGTTTTGTTTTTTCTCTGTTTCTCAACTATGGTTAATTACTCAATGTTTTGCCCTTTTCTGGTGTGACCTGCACACCTGTCCCTTCCAGGCCTGTTTTAAGATTTAGATGTAGGGCCCAAGCATTGAGCATCTCTATTTTATAACAATAACATTTATAACCAAAACTCTTGAGAAATAACCCCTGGCTGGGGGACCCGGCCCACAGTCATCCACAGGCCTAGGGAAGGGAGTGGGCGGCCTCCCCCTAGCCCATAGCAATAACATAGTTTTACCATAACTTACGTGCATCCAGTCTAGACCCCTGTCTGCAATCTCAAGCTCCCCCGGGCCAGGAAGAGGAGGACCAGAGCCAGGCCAACCAGCAGAGATCTAAAGAAAAATACTATAACAATGGTTAGTCTGCATTCTTGCGAGAAGGTCCCGAGACCTTCATTCCTTCTGCCGATGGGATCGTGTCACTCCTCTGTTTCTTTGAGGATCCTTTTGTCTGCCAATCACTCTTGAGCTGCAAGGCAAGCCTTGACTTAGGTCTTCTTGGGGAATGCCCAGGCTATTCAGGTTTTTAATTGAGTAGGATTTATCCTCTCGCATTACAATCAGCTTGAAAGGGAAACCCCATCTATATCTGAGAGTCGTTGCCCTTAGGATGTCAGTAACAGGCTTAAGAGATCATCTGCATGGCGAATGTTGCCAGAGACAGGTCTGGGAATACCTGAAGTCGGGAATTCTCGTGAGTCAGATTCTACGGATTTCTGCAGAGATTTTCTTTTGTTTTAAAGCAGCAGTTCAAGCAATATCTTACATGGGTGATTTTTTTTTTTTAAATAAATCACTTCTGTACTATGAGACAATACAGTACTTGTAGCATTTAAAAAAATGTTTTAAAGACATTTTAATGTTTCTAATGTAGGAAGCATTTCCAAAGTTTTCCCTTTCATGAGCCCCACCCTCTCTCTAGCAGTGCACCAATTGTATCTAGTAACTGCCCAGTCACATACAGTGGCGGCCACCTTTATCCTAATGCGGCCAGATCCGCGGCGCTCTGATAATCGCGGGCAAATGCGTTTTTTTTTGGTCCGGAGTGAATTGCGTTATTTTAGCGCTCGTAATATTAGCATTTTATTATCGCTGTCTGCAATACTGCAATACCGTATTAAAACTCAGGGGGGCGTTCGCGAGCTGTTGTCTTGGAAGTCTAATACTTTAGCAGTTCAACCTACGTCAGTACACAGTCTGCGTGTGCGCGCGCAGTAATTGTAAATTTGCATATTTACTGTATACATGCATTTGCAGTGCTGTATGTCTCATTTGAAAATTGTTGAAACACATAGGCGTGTACAGTACTGTAACAGTGTCACATTTCGGCATATACAGCACTCTCCCCTCGCTCGCCCCCGCACACACACAGGATAATTTACTGCACTGCAGGGCATATCAACTTCTTATCTTCTCTACAGTGCAGTACATCTCTCCCACACCATTCCTTTGAATGTGTGTCTTTCTGGTTTCAATCACATTCCTGATGATTACTGCGCATGCATCTGAAAGTTCACCACTGCTTGCTCGAGTGAGTGACCAAAAGAAAATATTTTTTTTCTCCTCATTTTTTATTTTTATTTTCTCCACAAGCCTGCAAAAACCATCTTGATATTACGATATTCAATCTGTGCTGTAGCTTTTGACTGCGAACCTGTGCGTTTGACTGCACATGGTTGATTTGTGTTCTTTTTATGTACTGTATTTGGGGGTGTAGGGATCAAATTATTATGATAACCTGCCTTTTGAAATTATGCCATTTCTTTTAACTGCTGCCCAGCTACTGTAATCCTTCATGCAGCTGTACCCTGTACCCCCCTCCCCAACGCACACACACAAGGCTCGCTCAAGGATTTGAAACTCTTATCGACAGACACCTCTACAGAGTCATTAAGTTTCTGAAGCTTGTCATTGTGTTTTTAATCCGTACCTAGCCGAGCGTCACCTCACTGCGCCTGCGTGTAATCCTCTTTGAGATGGGAGCTAGCTGATCACTGCGCATGACTCAGCCAATCCCCCCCCAACCCTTTGAGGCTTTGTTTACGGTAACGCTTTGGAAAATCCCTTCTCGAATTTGATATGTAAATCTGATTTGCATAGCATTGTGAGAATTGAGAGTTAAAAAAAACATTAACTGATTCATGTTGTTTTGTCATTTTTTCTTTTTCTTTGGTGTACTGTAAGTGTGGGGGAGGGCTGGGTTGTTGTCAATGATTATGATTATCATGAATGTAAATAAATATTTATTTTATTTTATCAGGAACAAAAAAAATATATATAAAACGCTTGCCATTGTGTTTTTACTGTAATCCGTCCCTAGCCGAGCATCACCTCTCTATGTGCCTGCATGTAATCCTCCTTGGGATGGGAGCTAGCAGATGATTACTGCGCATGCGCCTGTAACTTCACCACTGCTTGCTTGAGTGAGTGACCAAAAAAAAAATTTTTTTTTCTCTTCATTTTTTATTTTCTCCACAAGCCAGCAAAAACCACCTTGATATTACGATATTCAATCTGTGCTGTAGCTTTTGACTGCGACCCTGTGCGTTTGACTGCACATGGTTGATTTGTGTGCTTTTTATGTACTGTATTTGGGGGTATAGGGATCAAATTATTATGATAACCTGCCTTTTGAAATTATGCCATTTCTTTTAACTGCTGCCCAGCTACTGTAATCCTTCATGCAGCTGTACCCTGTACCCGTTCCCCCACGCACACACACAATGCTCGCTCAAGGATTTTAAACTCTTATCGACAGACACCTCTACAGAGTCATTAAGTTTCTGAAGCCTGTCATTGTGTTTTTAATCCGTACCTAGCCGAGTGTCACCTCACTGCGCCTGCGTGTAATCCTCTTTGAGATGGGAGCTAGCTGATCACTGCGCATGACTCAGCCAATCCCCCCCAACCCTTTGAGGCTTTGTTTACGGTAACGCTTTGGAAAATCCCTTCTCGAATTTGATATGTAAATCTGATTTGCATAGCATTGTGAGAATTGAGAGTTAAAAAAAACATTAACTGATTCATGTTGTTTTGTCATTCTTTCTTTTTCTTTGGTGTACTATAGGTGTGGGGGGGAGTTGTTGTCAATGATTATAATTATCATGAATGTAAATAAATATTTATTTTATTTTATCAGGAACAAAAAAAAACAAATATAAAAATAATCATGAATAATACATAATGCAGTCTTTATTAATTTCTTCTGTCAGATGGAAATTGTGGGCCGCTGGATAATCATGAATAATGCACATTGATAATAATATTAATTAATAATATATAATATTATATATATATATAGATATATATATATAGTAATATAATTTTTTCCGTCTTTATCTTCTTCCTCATTCTGGGTACAGTACAGTAGTTCATTGAGAGAGGAGAGCTTTTGTATACATCATGACTGCAGTTTAGATACTGTACACTTAACTGTACAAACAGTTCACAAACTGTACACGATACCCCCCTCTCCCCCAGTCCATCCTTTTTTCTGAAAAGACAAGAAAACAAAAAATTAGTGCAGTTATGTGCATACTGTATTATGGCATTGTGTGCTGTGTAGTACTGTCAAACTATTCTATACTGGAACTACTGTATACTCTGACTACTGTAAATATTTGTAACCAGATGGCTGGTGCTACTCTCTCTGGAAAGAAAAAAATTGAGCAGTTACTGTAGGTGCATACTGTATTATGGCACTGTGTACTGTATAGCTGCTCCATATTGGACTACAGTATGCAGTTAGTACTGTCAAACTAGTCTATACTGGAACTACTGTATACTCTGATTACTAGGAAAGAAAAAAATCTGTGCCATACTTACCTGTATCATACTGTACTTACAATACTACAGTACAGTACTATACCATACTACCTTCCTGATGCTTGCCCATTACGCGCAATCACAATGGGCAACACAGTCGCAATATGGTCAATATATTTATTGCATCGTTCCACGGTGAGTACATCATTCCAAAAACTCAGTATGCCTTGCGCCAACTCATCCTTTTTGGAGGGTTTCACGACTTTTCAGATATGGTCCTTCAGCTGATGCCAGACCATTTCGATATGATTGAAGTCTGGCGATCTGTCATTGGAGGGGAAAAAAAAGGACAATTAGTTTAAGAGATACAGTACACAGTAAAAACAGTGGGAAAAAATTAGATACAGTAACGGCACTTACTCTGCTGGCGTCTTCACACAGTTGATACCGCGCTCAAGGATATGCGCTGTTGACGCGGTGTGCTTCGAATCGTTGTCCTGGTAGAAACGGTGACCATTCCGGAACTCACGTGTGATGTATTCCACAATCTCAGGCACAATTTTGTCTTGGAAGAAAGCTTTATTCATGATTCCTATAACAAGAAAAGAAAAGTGTTCAAAAAACTGCACACTAGTACAGTGGAAACAAAAGAAAACAGCGCACAACGCCAAATAGTGAAGCAAATTCAACAATATATTATAGAATTAAAAAGGGGGTAATATATCTGCGTACATGAAAAAAGTTGGTAAAAGGCATGTAGTGTGTATCACACTGTTTACCACTCGGCAGCTGTTAACTGTAGAATCGGGTGCTTGCTTCCCTCTGCTGATGCAGCTCAGTTGATTCTGGGGCAGGACGTCAGTCTTTCACTCCCAAGGGGATTTCCCTTCATGCAGCCAGGTTCAGCAGCTGGTACTGGGGCTCGGTGAAATCGCTCCTGCTTCCTGGCCAATATGAAGCTGCTCCTGTACCTCGGCAGGTGTATCCTCTGCACAGAGGTTAAAACGCAGCTTGCTGGGGTGCCCTCAGCGTGCCACGATGCCGCTCCGTCGCGGGACGCTGTGTAATGACGTCACTGTCTACACAGCAGTGGTGGATTCAATAGGGAAGTTTGAACAGTCTTACAAAGTCTCTCACAAGTGTCCAAAACAGCACACAGGATGAAATAAAAACAGGACAGGCCAATACATAGACAAAGGCCAATGTAAGCAGATATAAGGCAATAGAATGTTACATCCAACTAGTTTCGTAGAATTAACTACTTCTTCAGGGTATCCACCACTGCTGTGTAGACAGTGACGTCATTACACAGCGTCCCGCGACGGAGCGGCATCGTGGCACGCTGAGGGCACCCCAGCAAGCTGCGTTTTAACCTCTGTGCAGAGGATACACCTGCCGAGGTACAGGAGCAGCTTCATATCGGCCAGGAAGCAGGAGCGATTTCACCGAGCCCCAGTGAAAGTGAAAGTGAAAGTGAAGTGAAAGACTGACGTCCTGCCCCAGAATCAACTGAGCTGCATCAGCAGAGGGAAGCAAGCACCCGATTCTACAGTTAACAGCTGCCGAGTGGTAAACAGTGTGAAACTTCCCTATTGAATCCACCACTGCTGTGTAGACAGTGACGTCATTACACAGCGTCCCGCGACGGAGCGGCATCGTGGCACGCTGAGGGCACCCCAGCAAGCTGCGTTTTAACCTCTGTGCAGAGGATACACCTGCCGAGGTACAGGAGCAGCTTCATATTGGCCAGGAAGCAGGAGCGATTTCACCGAGCCCCAGTACCAGCTGCTGAACCTGGCTGCATGAAGGGAAATCCCCTTGGGAGTGAAAGACTGACGTCCTGCCCCAGAATCAACTGAGCTGCATCAGCAGAGGGAAGCAAGCACCCGATTCTACAGTTAACAGCTGCTGAGTGGTAAACAGTGTGATACACACTACATGCCTTTTACCAACTTTTTTCATGTACGCAGATATATTACCCCCTTTTTAATTCTATAATATATTGTTGAATTTGCTTCACTATTTGGCGTTGTGCGCTGTTTTCTTTTGTTTCCATTCTCTTAGTGTGTGTGGGGTGCTGAGCCACCCCTGCGTTTACAGCTGCAGACGCCATTATCCCCAACACGGTTATGTGGCACTTATTATTTAATGTATAATTATCTCACTGTGGGAGTTGTGGTTTAATTTTTTATAAAAATTTTATCACTAAATTGATGGTATAGTCACTGCACTGTATATATTTTTACATTTAAACTTTATAGGTAGTTAGGTAGTAGCGCACAGTTTTGTTTTTTGTTTACACTAGTACAGTACAGTGCGTAAGGCAAAAGCGTGTGACATACATTTTACTGTACCTTCAAAGATGACGATGCATCCTGGTCCACACCTAGAGATGGCACCGCACACATGCATCTTCACTGGGTGTTTTGGCCGTGGTTTCATAGATATGCAACCTTTTTTGTGGAATGCAAAGGTGGCAAATCTCTCCAGCGATACAGTAGACTCGTCAGTGAAGATGCAATCTTGGAAAGTTTCCCCACTGTCGATCCATGCCTGGGCCTCGACCACTCTTTTTTATTTTGTTAACGTCCCTTATCATGGGGTCTGTAATGACAAGGAATAATTAATTTTAGAGGTACAGTACAGTTTCTTAAACAACACTTTTACCTCCAGTATTATCCAGTACTAACCTCACACGTCCATATTTCCATCCAATTCTGCGCCTCATCTTCTTTATGCTGGTCTCGGATACAGTGAGATTGTGATTTTCCTGCAGAGTGTATTTGACCCTTAATGCAGTCTTCTCATCATTCTCCTCACTTATTTTGTTGACCTAAAGAGTTGTCTCCCTACAATGTACAGAAAAACAACAATCCGGTAAGTTACAGTGCAGTAGGCCACAAGCACAGCACATCATTTGCAGTGAAAATAGTATACAGTGAGATATTGTTCTATTAATATGCAGCAATATAAACAATATACAGTATATACTGTTGTTATATAAAGACTCCCCTGTTCTTCTCCTTGGGGACTTCAATTGCCACATTGATGACCCCTCTCTCTCTTGGGCTTCCCGCTTTCTTTCTCTTACCTCTTCTTTTGGCCTTCAACAGTGGACTGCAGCCAGCACCCACAAGGATGGCCACTACTTAGACCTGGTTTTCACTAAAAACTTCTCTCTCTCTGATTTCTCCATTTCCCCTTTTCCTCTCTCTGACCATTATCTCATCTCATTCTCTTTATCTCGCTTCTCCCCTTCTCCACCTCCATCTACCCCCCGGTTCTGCAGAAACCTGTGCTCTATTCACTTACCTGACTTTGAGTCCACTTTACACTCCTCCCTCTCCTCTCTCAGCTCTGCTACAGACCCTGACAACCTGGTCAGAAAGTACAACTCTGTCTTGTCCTCCTCTCTTGATCTACATGCCCCGCTTTCTCTCTGCCGCCCTCGCCCTTCTAACCCTAAACCCTGGCTAAATTCCCACACGCGCATGCTGCGTTCCTCCACTCGTTCCTCTGAACGCCTCTGGAGGAAGTCTCACACTCTCGCAGACTTCCTTCACTACAAATTTATGCTATCCTGTTTCAACTCTGCCCTCTCGCAAGCTAAACAAGCCTACTTTTCTGCACTAATCAACATGCACAAGTCTAACCCACGCCGACTGTTCTCTGTCTTTGATACTCTACTCAAACCACCCTCAGCTGCCTCTCCTTCCTCCATCTCCGCTCAGGACTTTGCTGACTATTTTAAGGAAAAGGTGGAATCCATACGGCAGAACATCCCCTCTGTTTCTTCCCCCCATCCTACACCTCTTCCTAACTCTCCTCCTGCCTTCCTTGAGTCTTTTTCCACTGTCTCAGAGGAGGATGTGTCGCTGTTGATCTCCTCTTCTCCCTCTACCACTTGCCCTCTTGACCCCATTCCCTCCCATCTCCTAAAACCTCTAGCTCCTACTATAATCCCTACGCTTACACACATCTTTAACTCCTCCCTCTGCTCTGGAACCTTTCCATCCTCCTTCAAACATGCAACAGTCATACCATTACTCAAAAACAGCAAGCTTGACCCTACCTGTCTTTCTAACTATCGACCTGTCTCCCTCCTGCCTTTTGCCTCTAAACTACTTGAACGTCTTGTATTCTCTCGCTTGCTCCATTTTCTCAACACCTATTCTCTCCTAGACCCTCTACAATCTGGCTTCCGCACTGCTCACTCGACCGAAACAGCCCTCACTAAAATAACTGACGACCTCCATGCTGCCAAAGACAGAGGTCATTACACTCTGCTCATATTACTCGACCTCTCTGCAGCATTTGACACCGTGGACCACCCTCTTCTCCTCCACATTCTCCATACTCTAGGTATTCGGAACAAAGCTCTATCCTGGATCTCATCCTACCTCTCCCATCGTACTTTTAGTGTCTCTTCTGCTAACACCTCCTCCTCCTCTATTGATCTCTCTCTGGGGGTACCCCAGGGCTCTGTCCTGGGACCTCTTCTCTTTTCTCTGTACACACTCTCTCTAGGTGACCTAATAACATCTTTTGGGTTTAATTATCACCTCTATGCCGACGACACACAAATATACTTTTCAACACCTGACCTTACACCTGCTGTACAAACCAAAGTTTCTGAATGTCTCTCTGCTATATCATCCTGGATGGCCCTCCTACGCCTTAAACTCAACATGGCTAAAACAGAGCTCCTCATACTTCCTCCCAAACCTGGCCCTACTACCTCCTTCCACATTACTGTTGAAACTACAATCATTCACCCAGTAGCCCAAGCACGCTGCCTAGGGGTCACATTCGACTCCTCTCTCCCATTCGCCCCTCACATTCAAAACATTTCTAAAACTTGTCGCTTTTTCCTCCGCAATATAACTAAGATACGCCCTTTCCTCTGTTGTTCGACTGCTAAAACTCTGACTCAGGCCCTCATTCTCTCCCGTCTTAATTACTGTAACCTCCTGCTGTCCGGCCTTCCTGCCTCTCACCTGTCTCCCCTACAATCTATCCTAAATGCTGCTGCCAGAATCACTCTACTCTTTCCTAGATCTGTCTCAGCATCTCCCCTCATGAAATCCCTCTCCTGGCTTCCGATCAAATCCCGCATCTCACACTTCTTCTCCTCACTTTTAAAGCTTTACATTCTTCTGCCCCTCCTTACATCTCATCCCTAATTTCTCGGTATGCACCATCCAGACTCTTGCGTTCTTCTCAAGGATGTCTTCTTTCTACCTCCTTTGTATCTAAAGCCCTCTCCCGCCTTAAACCTTTTTCACTGACTGCCCCACACCTCTGGAATGCCCTTCCCCTCAGTACCCGACTAGCACCCTCTCTATCCACCTTTAAGACCCACCTTAAGACACACTTGCTTAAAGAAGCATATGAATAGCACTGTGGATATTCTAAACACGATACATAATGCTTGGCCCCCTGCAGACGCACTTACCAGAACTCCCTCCTACTGTCTCTGTACGTTCTCCCTACCTACCAATTAGACTGTAAGCTCCTCGGGGCAGGGACTCCTCTTCCGAAATGTTACTTTTATGTCTAAAGCACTTATTCCCATGATCTGTTATTTATATTATCTGTTATTTATTTGATTACCACATGTATTACTACTGTGAAGCGCTATGTACACTAATGGCGCTATATAAATAAAGACATACAATACAATACAATACAAAGATACCGAAATAACTATAAAATTAGATACAGTAGATATACACAATATATTGTTCTATTAATATGCAGCAATATTAACAATATATATACTGTTGTTATATAAATATACCGAAATAACTATAAAATTAGATACAGTAGATCTAATATATATACTGTTGTTATATAAATATACCGAAATAACTATAAAATTAGATACTGTAGATATATTGTTCTATTAATATGCAGCAATATAAACAATATATATATACTGTTGTTATATAAATATACCGAAATAACTATAAAATTAGATACAGTAGATCTACAGTACACAATATATTGTTCTATTAATATGCAGCAATATAAACAATATAAACAATATATATATATATATATATATATATATATATACTGATGTTATATAAATATACCGAAATAACTATACAATTAGATACAGTAGATCTACAGTACACAATATATTGTTCTATTAATATTCAGCAATATAAACAATATATATACTGCTGTTATATAAATATACCGAAATAACTATAAAATTAGATACAGTAGATCTACACAATATATTGTTCTATTAATATGCAGCAATGTTAACAATATACAGTATATACTGTTGTTACTGTATATACAGTAAATATACCGAAATAACTATAAAATTAGAGAGATCTACACAATATATTGTTCTATTAATATGCATCAATATAAACAATGATAGATATACTGTATTATATAGTTAAATAAATATACTTACGCGTTAGTTACCGTTGGTGTCCTCCTTTGTTGTTTGGTTTTTCCGTGTGCATGATAGCACAAGGTGGTTGATGGCACAACGAGGCCAGAAGCAGCTAACCAGCATTGGAAATCTGCAATTCGGTGTCTGCTCGTGTACATCTCCTTAATTCTCATGCTGAGATCCTTTGAAATCTTTTTAACAGGCATTGCTGCGAGTAGAAAGAAATACAAACACAAGAATGTATATTCGATGTTTAGTCGATGTGTATTCAATGCGCAGTGAATCCACAAAATGGATGGTGTATTTATACATTAATGACTCACATTAGAGTACGCCCACTTTCAACACCTGTACCTCGTCGCCATGCATAAAAGGTTACACACTTTGCATAGCCCACCACTCGATGATCTTTATCTGAACTTGCCCTTGTCCAGATACTGCATTGTGCCATCTGCTTCCATGGATCAACCCCGATTCTACGGTCGCAGGAACCCACTCGCCTCTGCCGTGCCTGTCATGCAGAAAAAGCGAAAGGCAGGAGCCGTTTCCAAGCCAAGGCCAAAGCGACAGTCTAAGGCTAATAAAGAAAACCTTCTGCTGACCCCAAAGACTAAGGGTTTTAATAGACGTGAGCCTTATTATGTCAAGAAGAAATACGGTGATGTGCACTCAACGCAAAACAAATGGCAGCCAACCCATCGAACCCGCAGGCCACTTCCTCATTTATGCTTCGACGAGTCTGTCGCTGCTCTCCCGGAAATCTTCAGCCCGTCTTCTCCACTACTCGTCCTCGACGCTGCCGCCTCCCTCCCGGAAACCCACAGGCCATCTTCGCCACTGCTCTTCGACGCCGCTGCCGCTGGTGCCCCTGAAATCCATGGGTCACTTTCTCCATTGCGCTTAGACGACTCTGCCGCTTCTTGCCCGGAAATCTACAGGTCACTTTCTCCATCACTCTTCGACGATGCTGCCGCTTCTCCTCTCCCAGAAATCCACTGGTCACCTCCTCCACCCTTCTTCGGCGACGCTGCCGCTTCTCTCCATGGAACCCCCATCTCATCCTCCGTAGCACCAATCCACCCAGATGTCCACAGCACGCCATGCATGAGAACAAGCTCGTTAGACCGCATGCTGAATGGGATAAGTGTGGATATCCCCGGGAACTCTATTGTGCTGGCAAAGATAGACCTGCTTCTGGAGACCATGCTAACTATGGATCAACGGATACAGAAGATAGAGACTGACATAGCGGGCATACATCATTTGCTTGGTGTTCATGCCCCTGTATC
The DNA here is from genome assembly GCF_040206685.1 of Ascaphus truei. Taxonomy (NCBI): domain Eukaryota; kingdom Metazoa; phylum Chordata; class Amphibia; order Anura; family Ascaphidae; genus Ascaphus; species Ascaphus truei. The sequence continues at coordinate 311,139,663 of NC_134486.1, read as the reverse complement.
CCCGACGCCGGAACAGGAGGGTGGCATGGATGTGATGAATGGGACCTTCGATCACTTCCATCATCAAGCGCACCGCCTCCACCAGAAGATTTTGTGTACATGTATGCCGTTGAAAAGGAGGATAACATGACAACCCCGTAAAGACCACGCCAGGAGACAACACGGCGACCAAGACAGGAGGAAAGCTTCCTCCCAGACAACCTACCCTCGCCCGCCGCCACAAGCACACCCGCTCACAGAAGCACAACCGCTCCCAGAACCCAACCTACACACGCTTGCATCGAGATGGTGCCCGACATCATCCTGCGTGACCTGCCCAATCCACTCATGGAGAAGAATAGGGTGATGAGTGCTGGTTTACCCCAGAAGTATGCCATGTTAATTTTTAAGCACCACGTGTCCTACTTGGTGTACTGCGAGTGGGCCTACAAAGTGAACTATGAAGGAAATCGCGAAAAAAAGGCGCTTTCTGACAATTTAAGAAAGACTATTCTGGAGGAATTGCAGCGCTTTTTTTCAATTACAGATCCTTTAATGAAAAGCGTTCGAGACTCCATTAATGGCATTTTGCATCATACAAGGCATCGGCCCTGGAAGGACAATCTGGTGGGGTACGCATTTGCGTGAGTGTTCAACTGTTGTTAATTTTTTGTAAATGTTTTGTTCCAGTCCACGAGGGCCGCAAACAGGCCCGTTTTTCAAAGGTTATCCAGAAAACCAGGCCTGTTTGCGGCCCCCAAGGACTGGAGTTGTGCAGGCCTGACTGACTGTTCTGTACACCATCCTACTGTAAATGTTTTGACTTGCTGCACTTTAATAAAGGAGATATTGCGGTTTTAAATTTTTCTGAATAAAGATTTTTTTTTAATAACACCATACTGTTGTGCTGTGTTGTACATGTTTTGACTTGCTGTACTTAAATAAAGGAGATGTTGCGTGTTTTAACTTGTATTAATAAAGAAATGTTTTTAATTACAGTACTGTACACACAGGACCTGCACAATTCCAGTCCCCGAGGGCCGCAAACAGGCCCGGTTTTCATAGGTTATCCTGAAAACCGGGCCTGTTTGCGGCCCTCGAGGACTGGAGTTGTGCAGGCCTGACTGACTGTTCTGTACACCATCCTACTGTAAATGTTTTGACTTGCTGCACTTTAATAAAGGAGATGTTGCGTTTTTTAATTTTTCTGAATAAAGATTTTTTTTAAATAACCCCAGGTGACTGTAAACCATACTGACTGACTGTAAATGTTTTGACTTTCTGTACATAAATGTTTTCACTACCAGTAAACCTTACACCTGTTGATGTTTTGAATTGCTGTGCACTTAAAATGTTTTTACATTGTACAGAGTTTGTGAATAAATGTTTTTGTACTTACTCCACCAATAAAAAAAAACAGTTGATTTGTTTTAAATTGTTCCATTGTCTCCTTTTATACTGTAACAAAATACAGTGTTTCTAATTATATCCAGGCATACTGTACTGTATACTGTAGGCATGCTCAGTACTGTACATCACAAGAGTATTAAAAAAAATACATGCTGTACGAAGACACATATGTACTGGTATAGAAGACACATATGTACTGGAATACATGTAGAATAAATGCATACTATTTATTTTATCTGGTTTATTATACAGTATACTGTATATAAAAAAGCATTGTATACAATACGGTCTGAAAACATCAACATACTGTTTCAGGTATTCTATCCTAATCAATAACAACGGCCACTAAACTGTAGACTCCGGTACGTGTTTTTTTTAAATCCGATTCAGCAATGTGCAGGTATTGTTACACAAAGCGATATTATATATCGAAATCCCTCCATTAGCCGTTTTCCGCATGAGATGACAAAGTTTTCTTTTCTGAGGAAAAACAAAAATAAAAGTTTTACTGTAATGGTCAGTCCCCTAAAGAAGTTCCCTGTCAGTCCCACCAATAATTTTCTCGGGGGGCGTCTCCTGTTCACATGTGCATGCGCCTACCGTCGATGTGATGTGTTACGCCGGTGCTGCCCGCAGACCAGACCCGTCTCCTGTGCTGAGGTGGGACGTAGGGATACACACACCCGCAGCAAAGGGAGTGCGTCCGGAGTGTGGTGTTAGTGTTGCCAGGCCAGGTATAGTAAGGAAGACAATACTTGCCGGTACCGGTAGTAGAGGAAGAGTAGTTATTGCCGTTGCCAAGATCAGGGATAGGAGAGTTGCGGATGGTCGAAGGTATAAGCCGTGTTTCAGGGATGCCAGAAGTCACGAAGTCCAAGTAGAGCCGAAGTCGAGAGCCAGAGAGGTTAGTCATCCAAGCCGCGTCTATACCTGAGGAGTCACTGAGAGAGTAGTCAAATGCTTCCATACAGAACTATGTCGAGCGACGAGTGATGGGAAGCACAGGCATAATAAGGCTGGGCAGGCCAATGGGAAAAGGGGGCAGGCCTGGAGGACTGCAAGGAGTCCTCCCTGATAGGAGGGAGGTGTTACAGCCCAGCTGAGTGTAGTCATTGCTTTGCATGGAACTGTGTGATGCTTGAGGGCGATGCCTTACTGCAGGAGTAGTGGTTAAAAGTGCTCTGTTAGGCGTGTGCTCTGTAAGCTGGGAATGCATGCACATAACGTCTGGGGCTGGCGTGCGTGTGTGCGTGGATTCGGTGACTGACGCGCGTATGCGCATGGGGTCAGAGACAGATGCACGTGTGCGCATAGAGCGCGGAGCTGGAGACACACGCAGAGGCTGCGGTTCAACAGGCACCTCTTCGGTTGGTGCAATCCTGTGATGGCGAGGAGCCAGAGTGCCAGTGGCAGACAACGGAGGAATGTGGGAATTGCGCTGAAGACGCTTGGACGCCTGAGTACCGACGGGAGGTGAGTAATGGTCGCGCTGACGGTGCTTAAACACCAGATTCCTTACAGTACCCCCCCCCCCTTCAGGAACGGCCTCAGGACGGTCCTTAAATGGTTTGTTCGGAAACTTCTTCCTGAAAGTCTTCAGAAGAACAGGAGCGTGGATATCACGAAGTGGAACCCAAGACCTTTCTTCTGGGCCAAAACCCTTCCAGTGAACGAGGAACTGCAGTTGACCCCTGGATATGCGAGAATCGAGCAGGGACTGGACCTCATATTCTTCCCTATTCTGGGTAATAACCGGATCAGGCCTACGGTTATGGTTGGGGAAGAAATTACTGGATACGAATGGCTTAAGTAGAGAAGTGTAAAACATGTTTGGTATTTTCATGCTGTCGGGAAGTTGAAGCCGGAATGCTACCGGATTAATCTGTTCAATTATCGGAAAATGGCCCAGGAACCTCGGCGCCAATTTTGGGGACGGTACCTTCAAATAAATGTTCCTTGAGGACAGCCATACCATATCTCCTGGCTTGTATCTGGGTGCTGGACGGCAGTGGCGATCCGCCTGATGTTAAGCCCGTTGAGATGCAGTAAGAAGAGCAGACTGAATCTTGGACCATGCTGATTGCAGAGATGTGACACGGTCGTCTACAGCCGGAACTCCGGAAGGAATGTTGGAGACGGGAAGACATGGGAGATGAAAACCGTAATTGATGAAAAATTGCGACTCTCGGGTGGACTCGTTGGTAGCGGAGTTAAAAGCATATTCGGCCCATGGCAAAAGTTGTGCCCAATCATCCTGAGAATTGGAAATGAAACACCTCAGGTATTTTTCCAGGGACTGATTGACTCTTTCTGTTTGACCATTGGACTGAGGATGGTAAGCTGAGGAAAAAGAAGAAGAGATCCCTAGTCTTTTGGTAAAAGTTCTCCAAAATCTGGAAATGAACTGTGACCCTCTGTCAGACACGATGGACGAAGGAATACCATGAATACGAAAGATGTGATCAGTGAAGATATCAGCAAGGGCGGTTGAGGTGGGAAGTCCTTTGAGCGGGATAAAGTGAGCCATCTTTGAAAAACGATCCACCACCACTAAAATCGTATTCATCCCTTTGGACCTTGGCAACTCCACAATAAAATCCATTGATATGTGTGACCATGGACTTTCTGGGATGGGCAGAGGAAGGAGAAGACTGTGAGGCCTTTGATGAATTGTCTTGTTTTGCGCACAGACCGAACAAGCGTGCGTATATTCGAAAATGTCTTTGGACATCTTGGGCTACCAAAAGTTGCGACGTATAAGGTCCAAAGTCTTTTTGTAGCCAGGATGACCAGCTGCTCCCGAGGCATGTCCCCAATCCAGAACCTCGGGTATGAAATTAGGTCTCACGAACAGCTTGCCCCTGGGGACCTTCAGGTTCTTTGGAATGGACCTTTGTGACTTGACGATCTTGTCAAAGCTTCTGAAGGAAGATGCGATGAAAATCTTCTCGTGAGGTAAAATGGTCTCCATGGAATCTTCTGGTCTCTCTTCGGAAGAATGTTGTCTTGAGAGAGCATCGGCATTGACATTTTTAGTCCCAGGAATATATGACAGTTGGAAATTAAATCTGGGAAAAACAAAGACCAGCGGGCTTGCTGTGGACCCAGACGGCGAGCGTTCTCTATATATAATAAATTCTTATGGTCTGTGAGGATGGTGATCGGTTCCCTCGACCCTTCCAGGAGATGCCTCCATTCTTGAAGTGCCATTTTAACGGCCAGTAACTCTCTGTTCCCCACGTCGTAGTTCCTCTCCGCTGAGGTAAATTTCTTCGAAAAGAATGCGCAGGGATGCAATTTTTCTTGGGGTGAAGGTCTCTGGGATAGAATGGCACCGGTGCCAGAATCAGAGGCGTCCACCTCCAACATGAAAGGGAGATCAGTGTTGGGGTGATGGAGAACCGGTGCGGACACAAAAGCCTCCTTAAGTGTGTTGAAGGCGGTATTGGCCTCTGGTGACCAAACCAACGGATCGGCCCCCTTCTTCGTAAGGGCTGTGATAGGTGCAACAATTCTGGAGAAATCACGGATAAACTTGCGGTAGTAGTTCGCAAATCCCAGGAAGCGCTGGACGGATTTAAGAGAGTCGGGTCTAGGCCAGTTAGTAACAGCTTTTATTTTGTCCGGATCCATCATGAAACCATCGCTAGAAATAATGTAGCCTAGAAACTGGGTCGAAGTCTGATGGAAGGTACATTTCTCCATCTTGGCATATAATCGATGTTCACGAAGGCGAGAGAGCACGTAAGATGTATGAAAGATGTGGTCCTGTAAATCCTTTGAAAAAATCAGGATATCATCCAGATAGACTATGACAAAGTCGTTGAGTACTTTGCGGAAGACATCGTTAATGAAATCTTGAAAAACGGCCGGAGCATTACACAGTCCGAAAGGCATCACAAGGTATTCGTAGTGGCCACTACGCGTGTTGAAGGCCGTTTTCCATTCGTCTCCTTGACGTATGCGTACAAGATTATAAGCTCCCCTGAGGTCCAGCTTGGAGAAGACTTTGGCACCTTGCAACCTATCAAAAAGTTCAGTGATAAGGGGGAGTGGGTAGCGATTCTTTACGGTGATGCGGTTAAGCCCTCTATAATCAATACAAGGTCTTAAAGTTCCATCCTTCTTTACGAAGAAGAACCCTGCTCCAGCTGGTGAAGTAGATGGACGAATAAAACCTTTCTTCAGATGTACTCGTCCATAGCCTTAGTTTCGGGGAGAGACAGAGGATAAGTCTTGGACTTAGGTAATGTGTAACCAGGAATCAGATCAATAGGACAGTCATGTGACCTGTGTGGGGGTAGAAGGTCAGATTGTACCTTATTAAATACGTCCAGAAACTGGTGGTAAACCGTAGGAAGGTTCGTCTCAGGAACGGTGATATTCGCTAGGAGTCGCTGTGGTTCGCCTGACCTTGGTTCCCAAGTGATGGGGTTGGTGGATGCCCAATTGATCCGTGGGTTGTGTAGTTGTAACCATGGCAATCCTAGGGTTATGGGTGTTCCAGGTGCCTGAATTACGTTGAGGGTCAGGGTTTCCTTGTGATTATCAGAGGAAAGTACAACCGGAACCGTCTCTAATGAGATAAATGCCGGCGTGAGTGGATGCCCATCAATACCGACCAAGGCGATGGGGATCTTTTTCTCCACGAGCGGTATCTGGTAGTGTTTGGCGAACTCTTGATCCACGAAATTGCCTCCGGCTCCGGAGTCTATGAAGGCTACTGTGGAGACGCGGAACTTACGGCCTGAGAGGCACACGGGTATAGTTAGTTTCTTAGGGAATCCTTTTTGGGGAAGGGGACGAGGAGACATAACACCCATGAAGAGCCCCTTCATACTCACTGGGTGTTCCCGTTTTCCAGAGATGGAGGACATTCTTGGGTCAGATGTTTTTGCAGGTCCGCAATAATAGCACGATTCCCCGGCGCGGCGGAATTGCCGTATTGGTGTGCGAACCCGTTAAACCCCCAACTGCATCGGTTCGGACGAGTCCAAGGGAGGACGGGGCGGCGTAGTGGACCTGGGGACTGTAGTAGTGCTGAGAGAAAGAGACGAAGAGGTTACCGAGTGAGTGCGCTGGCGCTCCGTGCGGCGTACCTGAATACGTTGGTCCACTCAAATTGCCAGAGTGATGAGATCCTCCAAAAGACCTGGCCTGAGTTTGAGAGCAAGTACATCCTTGATGCTGTCTGACAGTCCTTGCCAGAATACGGCGACGTAGGCCTCCTGTTCCCAGTTGGTCTCTGCTGCAAGCGTCCGGAACTCTATGGCGTATTCTTCGCCCTTGAGTAATCTGTAAAAGAGATGAAGACGCCACCTCCCGACGTGCGGGGGAGTCAAACACTTGCCTGAATTCCGTCTTGAAGGCTGAGTAATTCTGGGTAAGGTCATCTCGCAGCTCCCAGATGGGGGAGGCCCAAGCCAGTGCGCTACCCGTCAACAGATTATAAATGTATTCTTTCGGCCAGTAGAAAACTGGTGGGGGGCCATTTCAAACTATAACTCACATTGATTAATGAAGCCCCGAAAATCTTGAGATTCACCTGCGTAAGGTTTGGGGTTAGGAATCCTCATATCGGAGGAGCATGTGGTAGTTATCCCGGCAACCTGAACTGACAGCGCGGCTAGTTGTTGTTTTAGCTCCATAATTTGTTCGGCCATAACTTGATTCTGCTGAAGCAGATTCGTGGAAATCATACCTAATTCAGTCTGGTCTGCGTCTTGTGGGCTCGACATAATGTTACGCCGGTGCTGCCCGCAGACCAGACCCGTCTCCTGTGCTGAGGTGGGACGTAGGGATATACGCACCCGCAGCAAAGGGAGCGCGTCCGGAGTGTGGTGTTAGTGTTGCCAGGCCAGGTATAGTAAGGAAGACAATACTTGCCGGTACCGGTAGTAGAGGAGGAGTAGTTATTGCCGTTGCCAAGATCAGGGATTGGAGAGTTGCGGATGGTCGAAGGTATAAGCCGTGTTACAGGGATGCCAGAAGTCACGAAGTCCAAGTAGAGCCGAAGTCGAGAGCCAGAGGGGGTAGTCGTCCAATCCGCGTCAATACCTAAGGAGTCACTGAGAGAGTAGTCAAATGCTTCCATACAGAACTATGTCGAGCGACGAGTGATGGGAAGCACAGGCATAATAAGGCTGGGCAGGCCAATGGGAAAAGGGGGCAGGCCTGGAGGACTGCAAGGAGTCCTCCCTGATAGGAGGGAGGTGTTACAGCCCAGCTGAGTGTAGTCATTGATTTGCATGGAACTGTGTGATGCTTGAGGGCGACGCCTCACTGCAGGAACAGTGGTTAAAAGTGCTCTGTTAGGCGTGTGCTATGTAAGCTGGGAATGCATGCACATAACGTCTGGGGCTGGCGTGCGTGTGTGCGTGGATTCGGTGACTGACGTGCGTATGCGCATGGGGTCAGAGACAGATGCACGTGTGCGCATAGAGCGCGGAGCTGGAGACACACGCAGAGGCTGCGGTTCAACAGGCACCTCTTCGGTTGGTGCAATCCTGTGATGGCGAGGAGCCAGAGTGCCAGTGGCAGACAACGGAGGAATGTGGGAATTGCGCTGCAGACGCTTGGACGCCTGAGTACCGACGGGAGGTGAGTAATGGTCGCGCTGACGGCGCTTAGACACCAGATTCCTTACAGTGATGACACGCATATGCATTCCAAGAAGGTTCCAATGCGCATGCGCCTAGCATTCCACCAATTGTTCAGTATCTACAGTACTGTAGAAGCCGCTCAGCCAATGATATTGCTTACAGGAGAATCGCTTGACTTTTGAATCGCACTGATATTGATATTTTCAAAATAAAAAAAAACAGAATAAAATACGGCAACATTACTCACCATAGAATTTCCCAATCAGCTGGCGCCGGACCACTGCCAGTCCAGTATTCTTGATCATACACGTTGACAGGTGACAGCGGGACTACAACAATTGTAGTTCAGCTGATGAGGCTGGAAATCGCTTAGGTATATGCAAGCTTGCTCGAAACTGTACGCGAAATCCGGCTCAGGCTGCAGGTATCCGTGCGTGGACAGACAGCAAGGGTTGTCACTGACGGTCGGACCGTTATTGGAAGCCGGTGCTGGTGCTGGCGCATTGCTTGCCAGCGACTGACGTTTATTACTTGGTTTTAACACGACCTTTCGCCTTTTGGCGTCCTCGTGATCATAGATACGGGAAAAAAACGGTGATACACACCAATACCCTCCAATAAATTCGGAATCAATACGAAAAAAACATGGATCGCTACATAACTTTTTCCTTATTGCACGCTTCCACACATGAGGAGCTGGCGAAAATTTGTAAAAGTCATAGTTTTCGATAAAATACTGATAAATTTGAACAACTGTTGCCATCTTATCATCTGTTGCATTAATCGCGGCCCATATTAAATAAGCGTACGTTCTGTTGGGTTTTTGGAACACGGGCTGCACTTGTACTGTACACTCATGGCGGCGGGAATCTCTGGATAATAACCAGACCAGAGACTGGTGCTTGTCTTTCTTTAATATGAAAAGCCTAAATTGATACATTATTGTAACCTCTTCCTTCAGTCACAAGGCCAATTTACAATAGACCACTGTGGTATGTTTTTTAAACGAAACACCTGCATGTCGACACATTACTGAAGCGCATGCGCATTACAATTCATGAATATCTGGCATCTGGCGGACAGGCGAAGAATTGCAACCAATTAAATCAGGACCATTCTCAATAAACACATCAACCGTGCATCAACCGTGGCTGTGAATGCAACATGAATGCGGTATGAATGCGGCATGAACACGGTGAAGTACGTGGCATTCGAAAAAAAATCCCGGAAAAATGTGGTGATGTTGGAGAATAAAAGGGGCCGCGACAGTAATACTGCTGAACTACATTGCCCAGAATGCCGTGCAAGAACTGAATTAAATAACCCTGAGCAAGCAAGCGATTACAGGAGAACGAATACTGCACCAACACACTTTATTCGAGCAAATACCCAGTATGTACCTGGCAGATACCTGGAATGCGCCGCTCCTCACCTCTGACAAGCCCCGTTGCGTTTGCCTTCCCAGCCTGGGTTCATGCCTGGCTGACGGGCGGCTGATCTGTTAAATGATAATGATTAGGATTTAATAGGCTGCAATGCTTCGCGTGTCTACCAGATGGCATAAATTCATGAATTGTAATGCAATATATATATATACTGTGCAGTATTGCAGTCAGCGGGAATAAAATGCTTCAATCCCTGCCTGGAAAATACCTCAATGCACTCGGGCAGAAAACAGTCACAAACCTCAATACACCCGGGTATACCCGAATTCGTGGGACTAGCCGAGCTCGAATAAAGTGTGTCGCCAGTGTAGATCTGCAGCTTAGCTAATCACTTGTCAGTGTGCAGATTGTAGTGATGCACATATTGAATGGGAAAAATAAATATTTTTTTTAAAAACGGCAGTTTGAACTGCACCTTTAAAGTGGTACAAATGAAGTACAACACCCCTCAGTTTGTACTGGTTTTGTGGCCTTGGTCTCAGGGCCTTGTGACAACAATCAATTTCAAGGGAAACCTTTGGATTATCTGGAAGTAGTAATTTAAACCATTTGAGGATGAAGGCCTCCGGATTTGTTATAAATTCTAGGATCCCTCTGATCCGGAGATTATTCCACCACCTCCTATTCTCAGAGTCTTCTTGTCTTTCCCAGACCTCAGCCAATTGAGCCTTTAGATTCTTTAGGTCTCTCGCGGTCGTATCTTGATCTTTTATTATTTCATCATTTTTTTCCCAATGCGTCCGTTCTTGAGCCCAGCTCGGCAACCTCTTGTCTGGTCTCCGATAGTTCCCCTTGAAAGAAGGATTTGATGTTTCTCAAGAGCTCGTCGATATCCTTCTTTGTGGAATACTGGTTGAGAGGCTCTGATTCTGATTCTGATATCTGTTGCCGGGGGGTCACCCGCCCAGGCCGCTCTGGGTTTTTTTGTATGAAAGATCTTGCTACCTCTGGGAGCGTAGTTCACCTTAAGGATCTTGAAGACATCCCCAAGCTTTAACGAACCTCCTCCACCTCTTTTTTTTTTTAAATCTTGAAATGTAGATTTTTCTCACCAGATTAATTAGATTGAAGGCACGGTTGTAGCTAAGCATGTCAGTTAGGCAGCCATGCTGCTCAGAACTTTGTGTGCTTCCCCACTGTATCTTTAGTAGCTTGCTTATCAGTGTATACTCTTGGGTAATAAGTATAAAATAAATAAGTCAAAACCAATGTGGCTAAATAAACAGGTAGGGGAGGAAATGGAAAAGAAGAGGCAGGTGTTTAGATTCTTTAAGTCAGCAGGGACAGAGACATAGTATCAGAATTATAAGGAATATACTGTATGTAGAACAATGTTCCGTGGTAACAGTGCTCAAATGTATCAGGACACAAGTCACAGAATAATCAATATATAGCTTGATTGAAGAAGATACATAAGACAGGTGACCTAAAGGACAGTGAGAGCTGGTATATACATGTATGTACTCATGAATGAGAGGCATATGATGTAATGTCCTGGCAGGTGATAAATATGAGAGGTAATAAACATATCCCAATATGTCACCTCCTATTAGGACAGCTTCTCCAGGGTGTGTAGAACCATGTTGATTGTCCCAGCAATGACCAATGTATATTGAAGATGGTAGCTTACTCACATAAGCTCACCTGTGCTATCTCCGGTGGCGTGCATCCAAGTAGTGAAGGCAGAAGCACCGCGTGTGGTGTGAAACGCGTAAGAGGAATCTTTTACTTGTCTGCACCATGCTGTCATATCTTCAATAAAGAATTTTTCATCTGATCTTCTTGGCCCCGGATTCACTTCTTGCTTGCACGGCTGTGCTCCATCTCCTTTCCCTGCTGGGACGATCCTTAGGCTGCGTCCAGGGTCAGTGCTTAGGCGCTGACCCGTGCTGAGGTGCGCTGACGCTTCTCAGTAAGCACCCGCAGCCGCAATGAGAGCGGCTTTAGCAGGGGCTCGCACACGCTTCCGCAAGCGTGCGGAAGCGTAGGTCTTTTTCAAAAGATAGATTTTCGCGCTCACGGGAGCGCAGGACCGGTCACATCAGCATTTTGCCCAATGAGGGCGAACCAGCTTTCGTCACAGCCCCCCCCCCCTGACACGCCCCCAGAAAGCGTGCGGACCAAGGCCAGGGAAAGCACCCGCTTTCCCTCAGCCTCCGCGCACCTCCACACAGCTGCAGTCCTATGGACGCAGCCTTATAAGGAATGTAATAAAAATTGCAAAAGGGCAATCAAATCAGCAAAAATAGATAATGAAAAAAGGATTGCAATAGAAAGTAAGATCAACCCTAAAAAGTTCTTTAAGTACCTTAATAACAAAAAAATGAGAAAAGAAAATATAGGACCCTTTCAGTGATATGGGCAGGCAGATTATTGGAGATAAGGAAACACAGAGGTATTAAACAAATTCTTTGTCTCTGTGTTTACCAGGGAAGAAACAATTTAAATTTTAGTACTGCAGGAGGAAGCCACAACCTCCATATTAATGAACAATTGGTTAACTGAGGAAGAAGTTCATAGGCAGCTTGAAAAAAAATTAAAGTAAATAAGGCACCTGGCCCCGATAGCATACATTCAAGAGTTCTCAAGGAGTTAAGTTCAGTAATAGCCAAACCATTACATTTAATATTCAAGGACTTCATTTCCAAGATTGGCGTAAAGCAGATGTGGTGCCTATATTTAAATAGGGAGCTAGATCACAACCTGGGAAGTACAGACTGTGACAGAAACCAGGGGATGGTAATAAATTCCGTATATAGGGCTTCCAGGATACTAGACAGTTTCTATCCTGTTTGGCCTGGGAGTGCAGCCTTATAATACATACACTCCATCCCACAGTTTGGCAAGCGCTGGAACTGAGGGATGAGAGATCCAGACCAGAGTTTGTCTGCTGCCTGATTTCTGTCACCTGTCATGCTAATTAGGAATCAGGTATGAAAGACTGATTTCCTGTTTGCTCTGGTCTCTCCACAAGAGCCAGGAGGCTGGAAGGCTGCTGAACTACAGAGGGGAGAAGCCTCTTCCCCAAACAGGTTCAATCTTTCTGTTCATTTGTGTAAGACTGCAAAAGTACCTTGTTTTGTTGTTGGGAGTGGAAAAGCCACTTCCAACCCTGAGTCAGGGATATCTAAGTTAAGTTATCGCTCAGGTGAGCAGCTTTTGTTTTGATTTGTTTTCTGTTGTATGCACTGTGGCAGTCTCAGTGCCTGGGACTGAATAAACCAGGCATAGCCTGTTTAAAGGAACAGTACGTGACGCCTCATCATTTAACCTACCCTAAAAGACCGTGTTCTAAACAGTCCCGGACAAACGACAGAGCCCCGGAGTAAGCCGTTTGTCACATATGGTGGAGAATGCGGGCAGAGCACTAGGGGGTCTGGGGGTTGAAGAACTTTGAAAGAAAAAAAAAAAAAAAAAGTTTTTTTCATCCTCTGCAAACAAGATGGAAGACGTGGTGGGTGCGCTGGTACGCAATGTCGCTGCCCAGAAAGACGTGAATGAAACCCAGCAACAGCTGTTAATAGCCCAGCAAGAAACTAATGCAAACCAGCAGCAGACGAATGCAGCCCAGCAACAGCTGCTAATAGCCCAGCAAGAGATTAATGCCAACCAGCAACAGGCGAATGCCAACCAGCAACAGGCGAATGCAAACCAGCAACAGACGAATGAAGCCCTGCAAAACGTGAATGCAAACCAGCAAGAGACAAACCGCTTGCTGAGAGAGGAGCAACAGCGGTTCGCTCAGGGCTTACAGCAGGAACTCGAGATCCTGAGGGGGACTATCAGTAACCTTCCACTGGCAGCGGCAGCCCCAGTTCCGAAAATGACCAGGGCAAGCCACTACCTTCAGAAGATGGGACCCTCGGATGATGTGGAAGCCTATCTTCTCACGTTTGAACGCACGGCACAGAGAGAGGGATGGCCAGAAGCTGAGTGGGCTGGTCTAATCGCACCCTTCCTAAGCGGCGAACCCCAGAAGGCTTACTTTGATCTAGAGCCAGCCGAAGCTAACGTCTATGCAAAATTGAAGTTCGAGATCCTCGCCCGCCTCGGCGTAACCACGGCTGTTCGCGCCCAAAGGTTTCACGCATGGTCCTTCACGATGGATAAAGCCACCCGAAGCCAGATGTATGACCTCATCCACCTCGCCCGGAAGTGGCTACAACCCGAGAGCAACTCAGCCAGCCACATCGTGGAACGGTTGGTCATGGACCAGTTCTTGAGGAAACTTCCCTCTGCCTTACGCCGTTGGGTCAGTCGGAGTGACCCCCACAATGCGGATGAGCTTGTGGCCCTCGTAGAAAGGTACAATGCAGCAGAAGAGCACCCGCAACCCACAGTCGTGGAGCAACCCCACTACCCGAGGTTCCAGGACTCTTCCAGAGACGGTAAAAGGGTACCGGGGTTAAGGGGCGCTGAAGAGCGGCGACCCCCTTCACGCAGCACAAGCAACAGTGGTTCGCACACTAAGGGCAATAGCCAACATGGGGAGCCGGGAAAAGGCTCTAAGTGGGACACAGACTATGTACCTAAATGTGTAAATTGTCATGAGAGGGGCCACACAGCAAAAATCTGCCCACTAAATGATGAGCCCATGCAATGCAACAGCGTGGAACCTTATTCGCTGTTGTCCCAATGTATGGGCCCTAGCCCAGAGGACCCCTTGAATAACCATCTGTGGGCATTTGTAAAGGTTAATGGTAAGAGGGTTCGGGCACTTCTTGACTCTGGGAGCATGGTCACACTAGTGTCCGAATACCTCTTACCCATTAAGAAGAAACAGGGAAACAGTTCACAAAGAGTGGCAATTTGTTGTATACATGGGGATAATCATGAATATTCCACTGTTGATGTTTTTTTTGAAACAGAGTTTGGTTCTTTAGATTTCAAGGTGGGTATTGTACCCAAACTGGCACATGATGTGTTAATAGGGACCGACTTTCCCCATTTTCTAAAAATGTGGTCCCCCGCTCAGAATAGCGCCCAGAGTTCAATAGCGGACCATAACGAAGTATTAGAAGAAACAAATCCTTTCCCTTTTTCAGAAATGGAGGTTGACGAGGGCCCAAATAAGAAGGGGGAAAAGGAGGAGTGCTGTAAAATTCCCTTCCCCATCACTAATTTGGTAGGGAATACCCCAAATCAAGATGTTGAGCAGACACTTACCACCCCAGAACCGGATAAGACCCTCGCTGACCTAGAGGTCAGTCCTGGGAGTTTTAAGAAGGCCCAGTGGGAGGACCCCACATTAGCGGTAGCAAGGGGAAATATACGGGACCAGAATAGTACTCCTGGCCAACCAGATAGGTCACTTGCTTACCCCTACTTCGAGGTAGAGAACGACCTAGTATATCGGGTTGATAAAAGGAAATCAGTTACAACTAAACAATTGTTGGTACCACAGACATTCCGTAACGTAGTATTACACCTCGCACATAGTCATCCATTGGGGGGACACCTAGGGGTGGAAAAGACAAAAGAAAAGGTTCTCCGAAGCTTCTATTGGCCTGGGGTTCTGGCAGAAATTACGAATTATTGTTCCTCATGCCCAGAATGTCAGATCACCGCCCCGTTCAAGGCGTACCGCAGCCCATTGGTACCCCTTCCCATAATAGAGGTACCATTTGACCGGATTGCTATGGATCTAGTAGGACCCCTAATAAAGTCTGCTAGGGGACATCAGCATATATTGGTAATATTAGATTATGCCACCCGATATCCGGAGGCAGTTCCCCTACGTAGCACCTCAGCTAAAAACATAGCAAAAGAGTTAGTAGTTCTGTTTTCCCGGGTCGGGATTCCTAAAGAGATTCTATCTGACCAGGGAACACCATTTATGTCCCAAGTAACGAAAGAGCTATGTAAACTCCTAAAAATCAAGCATCTCAGAACCTCAGTCTATCATCCACAAACAGATGGTTTAGTGGAAAGGTTCAATAAAACCTTAAAGAGCATGTTACGGCGGGCGGTTGATAAAGATGGGAAAAACTGGGATTGTTTGTTACCGTACCTGTTATTTGCCATTAGGGAAGTTCCCCAATCATCCACAGGCTTCTCCCCGTTTGAACTATTGTATGGCCGACACCCAAGGGGCTTACTGGATATAGCCAAAGAGACTTGGGAACACGAGGTTACCCCTTACAGAAGTGTAATAGAGCATGTTGCCCAGATGCAGGACCGCATTGCTGCAGTCCTACCCATAGTGAGGGAACACATGGAGAAAGCTCAAGAAGCACAGAGGAATACATATAATAAGGGTGCTAGGGTCAGAATTTTTTCTCCAGGTGATAGGGTACTAGTTCTGGTTCCCACCGTGGAGAGTAAATTCCTTGCTAAATGGCATGGGCCATATGAGGTCTTGGAAAGAGTGGGAGAAGTAAATTATAAGGTAAGACAGCCAGGTAGGAGGAAACCTGAGCAAATTTACCATATAAACCTACTCAAGCCCTGGAAAGATAGAGAAGTCTTGTTAACCCTAGTACCCCCAGGTCCGTCAGAGAATCAAGAAACTGACCCAGAGGTTAGCATAGCTGAAACCCTGTCTGTTCATCAGAAACGAGAGGTTCAGAATTTAGTGAGAAGAAACAAAGAAATCTTCTCTATACGGCCAGGTAGAACTAGCGTAATTGAACATGACCTAGTCTCTGAACCGGGGGTCCGAGTTAACCTTAAACCGTACCGAATCCCAGAGGCCAAAAGAAAGGCTATAAGTTTAGAGGTTAAAAAAATGCTAAAACTAGGTGTAATTGAGGAATCCCAAAGTGGGTGGAACAGCCCTATAGTCTTAGTCCCAAAGCCAGATGGTACAACAAGGTTTTGTAATGACTACCGGAAAAGGGTACTGGCAGGTTCCCCTCACAGAAAGGGCAAAAGAAAAGACAGCCTTCTCAACCCCAGACGGCCTCTTTCAGTATAAGGTGTTGCCTTTTGGCTTACATGGAGCTCCCGCCACATTCCAAAGAATGATGGATAAAATTTTAAAACCACATGCTCGGTATGCTGCCGCCTACCTGGATGATGTGGTAATCCATAGTGAAGATTGGCAATCCCACCTTCCAAAGGTCCAAGCTGTGCTTGACGCAGTCCGGTCTGCTGGACTAACTGCTAACCCCGCTAAATGCACTATTGGTCTGGAGGAGGCCAAGTATCTGGGATATTCTATTGGCAGAGGTTTACTCAAACCCCAAACACTCAAAGTGGAGGCGATACAAAATTGGCCAAGGCCAGTTACAAAAAAACAAGTAAGGACCTTTTTGGGGTTAATTGGGTACTATAGAAGGTTTATTCCCAATTTTGCAACTAAGGCAACCCCACTAACTGACCTCACAAAAGCAAGAGGACCGCTAATGGTAAAGTGGTCCCCGGAAACCGAACAGGCCTTTAGAAGCCTGAAAGAAGCTCTCTGTGCCCAACCAGTGTTGGTCACACCTGACTTCTCCAAAGAGTTCGTAGTCCAAACCGACGCATCTGAGGTAGGGCTGGGGGCGGTACTCTCCCAGGAGTCTCAAGGTGAGGAGCACCCCATCCTTTATTTAAGTAGGAAACTAAATCCCCAGGAGAAAAATTACTCCATAGTAGAGAAAGAGTGTCTCGCAATAAAGTGGGCTGTAGAGACGCTCAAATACTATCTGTTGGGGAGAAAATTCCGGTTGGTCACAGATCATGCACCCCTTACCTGGATGTGTCAAAACAGGGAAAAGAATGCTAGAGTGACCAGGTGGTTCCTAAGCCTACTACCCTTTAAATTTTCTGTGGAACACAGGTCAGGGCACAAACATGGCAATGCTGACGGGTTGTCAAGGATGCACTCCCTAATATCCATGGTCGCTCATCCCTCGAGGTCTGAGCTGGGGGGGAGGATATGTGACAGAAACCAGGGGATGGTAATAAATTCCGTATATAGGGCTCCCAGGATACTAGACAGTTTCTATCCTGTTTGGCCTGGGAGTGCAGCCTTATAATACATACACTCCATCCCACAGTTTGGCAAGCGCTGGAACTGAGGGATGAGAGATCCAGACCAGAGTTTGTCTGCTGCCTGATTTCTGTCACCTGTCATTCTAATTAGGAATCAGGTATGAAAGACTGATTTCCTGTTTGCTCTGGTCTCTCCACAAGAGCCAGGAGGCTGGAAGGCTGCTGAACTACAGAGGGGAGAAGCCTCTTCCCCAAACAGGTTCAATCTTTCTGTTCATTTGTGTAAGACTGCAAAAGTACCTTGTTTTGTTGTTGGGAGTGGAAAAGCCACTTCCAACCCTGAGTCAGGGATATCTAAGTTAAGTTATCGCTCAGGTGAGCAGCTTTTGTTTTGATCTGTTTTCTGTTGTATGCACTGTGGCAGTCTCAGTGCCTGGGACTGAATAAACCAGGCATAGCCTGTTTAAAGGAACAGTACGTGACGCCTCATCATTTAACCTACCCTAAAAGACCGTGTTCTAAACAGTCCCGGACAAACGACGGAGCCCCGGAGTAAGCCGTTTGTCACAAGACCTATAAGCTTGACTTCAATAATGGGGAAACTACTTGAAGGTTTAATACGGGATAATATTCAGGAACATCTAATGGAAAACAAAATTATTAGTAATAGTCAACATGGATTTATGAAGGATAGATCATGCCCAACTAACCTTATTTGTTTCTTTGAGGAGGTAAGAAGGAATTTAGACCAGGGTAATGCAGTTGATGTGGTCTACTTAGATTTTGCAAAGGCTTTTGATACGGTTCCACACTAGAGGTTGGTGTACAAAATAAAGCAAATTGGACTCTGTAAAAATATATGCAAATGGATTGAAACTGGTTAAAGGACAGACAACAGAGGGTTGTTATAAATGGAACTTTTTCAGGTTAGGCTAAAGTCGTGAGTGGAGTACCTCAAGGATCGGTACTGGGACCACTGCTTTTTAACTTGTTTATTAATGACCTTGAGGTTGGGATTGAGAGCAAAGTCTCTATATTTGCTGATGATACTAAATTGGGTAAGGTAGTAGAATCAGAGCAGGATGTAATTTCTCTCCTGAAGGACATGGAGAGACTGGAAACTTGAGCAGGTAAATGGCAGATGAGGTTTAATACAGATAAATGTAAGGTTATGCCTTTGGGAATCAAGAATAAACAGGCGACTTACAAATTAAATGGGGATACATTGGGGGAATCCTTGATTGAGATGGATTTAGGAGTGCTTGTAGACAGCAGGATTAGCAATAGTGCCCAAAGTCATGCAGAAGCTGCAAAGGCAAACACGATCTTATTTTGCATTAAATAGGCAATGGATGGAAGGGACCACACCTTGAATATGGAGTACAATTTTGGACACCACTCCTTATAAAAGACATTATGGAACTAGAGAGAGTGCAGAGAAGAGCCACCAAATTAATAAAGGGGATAGACAATCTAATTTATGGGGAGAGACTAGCTAAATTAGATTTATTTACATTAGAAAAGAGGCGTCTAAGAGGGAATATGATCACTATATATGTAAATATATTCGGGGACAGTACAGGGAGCTTTCAAAAGAACTATTCATCCCAAGGGCAATACAAATCCCTTTAGGTTGGAGAAAAGGAGATTTCAGCAGCAACAAAGGAAAGGGTTCTTTACAGTAAGGGCAGTTAAAATGTGGAATTCATTACCCATGGAGACTGTGATGGCAGATTCAATAGATTTGTTCAAAAAAAGGTTGGACATCTTTTTTAGAAAGGAAAGGTATACAGGGATATACCAAATAAGTAAACATGGGAAGGATGTTGATCCAGGGAATAATCTGATAGCCAATTTTTGGAGTCAAGAAGGAATTTATTTTACCCCTTCCCTTATGAGATATCATTGGATGACACTGGGGTTTTTTGTTTGCTTTCCTTTGGATCAATGAGGAAGTATAAATATAGGATAAAGTATCTGTTGTCTAAATTTAGCATAGGTTGAACTTGATGGACGTATGTCTTTTTTCAACCTTACCTACTACAGGTAAACCCCGTTATAACGCGCCTTGCTATACCATGATTCGGTTATAACGCGGTTTTCCCGTGGCTCCCGTTTAAAAAAAAAAAAAAAATTAATTTTTTTTTTTTTTTAGTTTTTTTTTGAGTTTTTTTTTTGCACACTGCACACACTGCACACACTGCACACACTCACTGCACACACACTGCTCATTGCTCACACTGCACACACTGCTCATTGCTCACACTGCACATTGCTCACATTGCACACACACTGCACACACACTGCACACTGCTCATTGCTCACACTGACACACTGCTCACACTGCACACTGCACACACACTGCTCACACTGACACACTGCACATTGCTCACATTGCACACACATTGCACACACATTGCACACACACTGCTCATTGCTCACACAAATCAGCCTTACCTTGGGGATGATTGGTGAGGCATGTGGCTACAGGGGGGGGGCGCTGCGTGCCGCTGGGGGTGGTGCTGCGGTGGAGGGGGGTGATGGCCGCAGGGGCCCCCGATGCTGCGGGGGCTGGTGGGATGGCCCGGTGCAGCGCGGGGGGGCAGGTAGGTGGGGGTAGGTTGGCGGTACGGCCCGGGGCGGGGGATGGGACGTCATTGGTTCGGGGCCCTGCGATGCGGCAGAGTGGCAGGACGACCCTGCGCTACGGCGGGGCGAGGGGGCCCGGTCCTGCGAGGGGGAGGGTGGTGACGGTGCTGGGGGGGTTGGTGCTGCAGGGGTCGAGGCGGCTGATCACCTGTTCCCCGGGCCTCCCTCTCGCGCCGGAGCTGATGACTTCCGGCAGTTTTTTTTTCTTCTGTTCCCCGGGCCTCCCTCTCGCGGGAAGGGGCTGGGAGGGAGAGGGAGGGGGCTGGGAGGGAGAGGGAGGAGGCATGTGGCCTGCATGTAGGGCTTCCGGACACCTCTTCCTTCCTTCCGTCCTCACTCCCTCCCGAACAGGCACGCGGCGGCCATTTTTTTTTTTTAAATTAGCGCGACCCCGTTATTAACGCGGTGGTCTCGGGGTGGACCCCGAGGACCGCGTTATAACGGGGTTTACCTGTATGTAACGATGTAACAATTTATTAAGCAAACATAATGATTATGTTTTATGGTTTATATCTGTTTCCTATATGCATATACTGAAGTGTATACTGGTAAAGATATCTACTTTATATATGCTGGTAGAGACAGATCAGATGCTGCTATATTATGTGTATATATATATAGCCTGGCCTTCGGCAGCTATTGCTAATTCTGGGCCTTTCCTCTGTCAGTCCTGTTAGAACAGGCAGTGGAAAGGTTAATTCCTCCAGTTGGCCTGTTTGTGAGTTTCAGCTCTGAAGTATTGTAGCAATATTCAGAGGCGGGCCTAAGCAACCTTTGAATGTGTTAATCCAAAGGGTGGATATGGGTTGGAACACCCCCTAATGTGTGTGTGAGCCAATCGGTATCCAGCTTTGAGTTGTAATGATTCAAAGCTAGAAACACTCCCTGAGGATATTCAAATTGAGACATTCCCAAATTCAGTTAGTGATGAGTTAGTGATGAGTTAGTGATCAGGAGTCTTCAGAGAGATAGCAAGCCAAGAAGAGTTCTCCCCCTCTTGCCCCACCTGGGTAAGGAGGGGGGGGGGAAGTTAAGCTGCCATGAGCAGAAAAGCAGAGAGCCAGATCAGGCCTATGATGTTCTGCTGTATGATGTGTATGCTGCTCTGAATAAAGAACCACAGAAAGAAGCTGCTGTGTGTGTATCACTGTTCCTGGTGTGAGGAGAATGGAGTGTCAGTGGGGGTCTATCCTCTGGAGACCCCAGGGGATCCCTACTGGCTGGAGGCACTGCACCACCCAGAGAGAGCAAGGTACCCTGTCCCACACCACCTCCTGTCCCTGTCCTGGTTCTCCCCACAACACCGCGGAGCCCTCAGCCCTCCTGTTTACCAGCAGGTCACAGCACCCAGACCACTCAGAGTGACCAGAAGGAGTGTACCCCCCAATCTCATGTCGGGTGGGGTACCATAGAAGGGTTACATATATAATACCGTTCACACGGCAATCAGTAGACAGCACTCGGGTTTAGATGGCTGAAAATATATATTGAAGATAAACAAGACACAGATATCCAATGTTTCGGCCCCACAAACGGGACCTTCCTCGGGGTAGTGCAGTGAAGGAACAACATGCCCATACTAATATACCCCGAACCCCATGTGCACCAGTGTTGATTAGCAACAAAAACACAAACAAAATCAATTAAAAAAACCAAAAGCCTGCCAAACTTGCCTAGTAAGGCACTCTAATATTCTGATGCCTCCATTTTGAATCCGTCCAGTCACCATCTTGGAAATGGAGGCCGTACAGCACATGCACAGTGAAAACCCACCCAGAAGAGAGGCCAAATCCTAATGTGCATGTGCAGCAATATCCGATTGGTGAGGCAGATGCAGTGGCCATCCAGAAGGATGCGCATGAGCAGAAACGAATACACCAAGTTTGCATGTACCGGAGCTGTTCAGCTATCGCTCATATATAGTATCTAGCCCTGCGGTTGCTAAGCAACATGTCCCGAAGTGACGGCCATCTTAATTAAATGCGCATCCACAAATAGCAGAGTAACTGGAGGAGACTCCCTGAAACATGGCAAGTACATAGCTACCGTTGCTATGGTACCCGATGGACATTGTTGCTCTATTTTGTGCTGGACACTATAAATCAAATCAGCAATAACAGCATGTAGAGGCATTTGTGGGGCCGAAACATTGGATGTTTGTGTCTTGTTTATCTTCAATATATATATTCAACCATCTGAACCTGAGTGCTGTCTGCTGATTCCTGTACCCCAGTGCTTCTGAGTCTTTCTCTATCAGCCTCTGCACTGCACAAACTGTCACCGTTCCTGCCCCTGCTGATGCTAACACCAAATGGTAGCAGGGGAAGGGAAGGACAACTTTTATACTTAGTGGGGGAAATACCATACGATCCAAACCAAACGGGAAACGGACAGATGGTTTTGCCTCGTTTATGCTTCAGGTCCAGCATACGGATCCGAGCCTTGGATTAAATAGGATCCCTGAAGGTATTTTTTTTGGGGGGGGGGGGGTTGAGACGTCAAGAATCATACTACTAGAACAAATAATTACTATTAAATACGGTTTTTATTTAATTCTTCAAGTGCTAGAGGGATTCATCCTAGTTTTCAATTTACTGCAACAACAACAAAGTATGGGGCAAAGATATAAGTTCCTGTATGCAGTGATAATAATGTGATATCTCAAGGCACAACTGTTAGGACTGCCTGATTTATTTTCATGATGTAGGGCTAAAGAATGTTTTTGCATGAAGATAAATCTACCATAAACGTACATTTAAAGATATGCCTCAAATGATTATATTCTTTACTTAATAACTTCTCTAGCTAGATTACTGGTGGTTGCAGTCCCAGGTCAAAATATCAATGCGTAGGCACTGACTTGTTGTGACTTGTTCAGAAAAAAATGCCTCTTTAGCCTAAGCATGTGTGAAATGAATCCATCAAAAATAGATAAGGACAGCACAGGGTGCTTGTATAAGAGTTACTCCAACTGTAATTCTCAATGTACCCATAAATCTTTAGAAAGCAATGCAGCAATAATAAATATACAAAGACAGGTAATATGGAAAATGGTGATAAGAGGGAAATATGTAGCTATCTATAATGAAAAAGAATAAGGCAGAAGCAAAGATGGCTGGTTGAAAAAGATACCAGAATCAGACTACTGTTGTTTATGCGCGCATTGATAAAGTCTTGTTTAAGAAATTGTCAGGTGATCAATAAAGATAGCTGCTCAACAGCCCACAGTCAGGATAATTAGTGTTACAGCCATGCTACAGGGTATAATGAAAATGCTGCATTACATTTAGTGATGAGTAAAAGAAGTGGAAATCCGGAACAAGACGTCAAGTCATTTACTAAAATCAAACAACCTTCAGCATATGCTCTGCTCTTCAGTTCATGTTACTGGTTAACAACATTGGTAAAAGCTGTGTTACCTCTGTAGAGTTTCCACCTAATTCTTTTCTGTATGTATGTATTCATCTGGGATGCTGTCAGGTACCGCTTCCACTTCACTGTACATTGTGATGGGGCCAATGCTTCTCTCCAGTAGGCAGGTAGATCCACACATATCACCTGGCAGCAATCTTCTAGGGGGGACACCCCCGGCAGGATGCGATGCCGAGGCGAGCCAATCACCCTGGTAACCATGCTTAAGGAGCCACTGTGCTCCGCGGTCACCTGGGGACTCACACCAGACACCCCTGGGACAGTCCACTCACCCTTCTTTGGTTCCAACATCTGTGGTTCTGTCATCTGTGGTTCCAACATTGGAACCGAATCTGGAACCGGTTCTGGAGCTGAGTCTGGAACAGAGTCTGGAACTGCGGTTAGGGCGCATGGGCTCTATGAAACTTCCGCTCTTGATATGGGTTGGTTAGCTGCATCTTTCTCTGTGGGTTCAGCCGGCTGTAGCAGCATGCGTTTCAGGAACTGTGCTCTGCAGCATGCACACTTGTCTCCCCAGGTCAATTCGTCATCTGGAAAATCACACTCGGGCATAGGCATCTGACGTACCTTTTTCCTTCCACTTTCACCACCTGAACCACTCTTGGTCGCTGATAGGGATCAAAGTCCATACCACCAGAGAGATTAAGGTCTTTCTGTAAGCATGGGCACAAAAGAAATGTTACATACAGTCCTTCTGCTGGCCAAACTCCATACAACTGAGGATGTGGTTCGCTGCATCCTGTACTTCCCTTGGTGTGGACAAACGTTACTGATTGAGACTCACTGTGCTCCCTCCCCCTGGTGGACTCCAGAGGAACGGCACACATTAGCAGGGAATGGTCCTCTGCACTGAGCTACTCATCTTGCGGGGTGGAGCTCTGGTTTTTCGCACCAGACCCGGACAGATTTCTGTAATCAGTTCTCGTGCCGCCTGTTTGCAGGCAGCACGTGCACCATCCAGACTTGGTGGGAGCCACCATTTTAGGTCCAACAGACAATGTGGTGTACTATCTTGCATAGCAGTTGCCATTTTAATCACAGTCCAGTTAATTACACTGTGGCTCTTTGGCAGAAAATAAATGCTAACGAGAACAATAAAATTGGTAACTGAGTTTAGGCACCCCAGGTCTGATCTCAGCAGTCCTCCAAATGTAGCCCTGTTTCCCCCACCCCTAAGTGAGATCAGGGGGGTGGATGTGAATAGCTAATGGTGCTGCCCTTTACCTGTTGGCTCACAGGAGCCTAAGCCTCCGCCGCTAGGAGCCTGGGTTGTGTACTTACTCTTACCACTTACTATATTGTGCAGCGCCTCCACCTGTGAGGGATCCCAGCGGAGTGGAAGAAGACCCTCACACAACACTCTTACAATGAACACATACACATTAGTAAAAATAGAAAGGGCTTTACTGGTAGCATAACTATGTGTAACACATCACATAACACTCCATATGGATAACTAATAATACAACTATCCATTCAGACCTCGCAGGGCCGTATTCCCACCTTGTGCCCAATACTATGTATCTCACACAGAGTCCCCAAGAGTCCCACAATACCCCAAGGGTGTGACTGGTGTTAAAGTTGGTGCACTTGATGACTGTACCTGCGGGGGTACAGCAGAACAACTGAAGAGGACCCGTTTGTGTCCAGCGCCGAAGTCTCCACGATGGAGTCCTCCTTCCAACAGAATGATCTCACCGTACAGATAGTTCCTTTATCTGCAGTGAGACAGGTCTGGTCCCAGACCTCACTTGCCAGGCCACGTCGCACACAGCTGTGTCCCTGACTATACTGGAAGCTAAGGGGATTCGTTCCTTATCTAGAGCATGTCCCTCTAGCATCCACAAATTATCAATGACTAGGCCTATCTGGGGCCTAGGGGTTTTCTGGCCAAGTGCAGGGCCACTTGCTCCCTGCACCTACACCCCCTCCCCTGTCTATCTCCCAGCTCCTACTGACACTTCCTGTGCAGAGTGCAACAATGTATTCTCCTTCAGGGGAACTGTCTGTCCCATTGGCTCCTTGGCGTCAGCTGACCTACCTGCCCCTAAGCACTCTGGGGGCTGTAGTCCTCCATGGCCCTCTTTAACATTGGGGCAGTGCGCACGATCTGTACTGCGCATGCGCACGTGTGTAATGGCCGCCACTAGCCCTACCTGCGTATGTGCAGCCTCCAAGAGTCCCTGCACTTCTGAAATGGCTTCTGCGTGTGTTCTGCGCTACGCCAAACCTAACATGGCTGCCGTGCGCCCCCGGTGACGTGATCGCCCCTGCAGCTGCCCTCACGCTGTTGTAGGTAAGGAAGGGAGGAACGGTGGTCCGGGGAGCCAGGGGGGACCTGGATACATATAAAATCTTTAAAATACAAACATTGGAGGGCACACCATACATTTCTCGGTTGTAATACAGGTGCGCCGACGCGTATTCTAAAACTTGCCTTGGAAAATCTGGGGCTATCACCAACAAGATTCAGGTACATGCTGGGTACAAGCTGCAACATTTCAGTGACATTTCTGCAGAGACTAATGGCCCATCGCATTAACATAGCAAGGGTCCCTGGCAGTCCCATTCAGTTTGAATAGGACTGCCTGGGACCCCACGCTGTTAATCCGATGGGCCATTAGTCTGTCTGCAGAAATGTCACTGAAATGTTGCAGCATGTACCCAGCATGTACCTGGGTCATGATAAAACTCCTCCCACCGGCGATGCACCGCTGTGTAGAAGAAGCATGGTGTAGTTCTGGCGGATCCTCTGACGCGTTTCAGCCACAGCAGGCCTTTGTCAAAGAGTACCTGGGTCTTGTTGGTGATTGCCCCAGATTTGTTTTAGAATACTCGGCGGCGCTACAGTACATTATATCTACTTAATCGTTCTGTAAAAGCTGCTTTCTTTGCTTTGTAGAAATGTATATGAAAGTAGTTGATCTCTTCTCTGACACCAGAAAACGGCTTCATACCATAATGAATACGGGCCCAGATAAATCTCTTGGTGTTGAGCTTATTTTCGTAACTGAGAAGCAGGAGTAATAGTCTTCAATTTGTACAGTCACTCCTTGCTCTCCATTTCATGAGCCACACTACTTCATACAGTAAATATGTAAATATATGTGTTACAGAGTACATTTTATTTTTATAAGCATAACCATAATGTAAATAATACGATCTAGATGTAGCCAGACTCAGAGAGGCTTTGCTGCCTCTCCCATTGCCCCCATCTCCCCCCCCCCACGCAACTATCAGATGGGCGGTGCGGCGAAAGACGTGCCACCGGCTGCCTCTACCATTCCTCCTCCCCCCCCTGACGCGTCTATCAGCAGGGTGGTGAGGCGGTAGACGTGCTGCTGGCTGCATCTCCTATTCCCCCCCTTTCTCTCTCTTCCCCGCTCTCTTCCCCGCTCTCTTCCCCGCTCCTCTCTCCACTCACTCTCCTCTCTCCCCCCACCTCTCCTCTCCCTCCCCCATCTTTCTCCCCCCCCCTCTCTCTCCTCCCCTCTCTCTCTCTCTCCACGGGCGCGAGCATCAGCTGGGCGGTGCGGCTGTAGAAATGTCGCCGGCTGCCTATCCCATCCCTCCTCCTCCCCCCACGTGCCGATCAGCTGTCTGGTGGAAGAAGTGCCAGCTGCCTCTCCCATTCCCTTCCCCACATGGGTGTCAGTTCTTCTACCACTCCCCCATCCCATCCACCTGCCAGAACGTGAACGCAGCCGGAGTTGGTGAGGGAAAGATGAGCCGAGGAGCGCCATCAACTCGATGTACATGTAGCCCTTGTACCCCCACTGCCAGTGAGATTGGGGTCTTCTGCTTCTCTTGCTACTCCATTTAGTTGTTGTGCTGTTCCTGTTTCGCAACAGTAGGGCTGAGTGCTCTACGGTTTTGTGGGGAGAACAGGACAAGTTTACAGGGTACCTTAGTTAATCGGTGCAGCGCCTCTAGTCAGTATGGATCCTCTGGATAGCAGCAGGATGGCCCATACTTACACCTTTCCTTCAGCAGCAAGATATTGAAACACCCTTGTGATGGTTCCATGGTATTTATTGCAATCAGAACAGATGTACAAAGCAGGTGCATTCTTCTCCCAGCTTCCCTTATTGAAAGTATACTGGTTAAGGCTTGAAGCCCAGACCAGACCTTCTGAACTCCTCCTCACATCCCCTAGTGAGATGGAGGGTAGATGGTGCTCACTCCACAGGGGAGGAAAGAGAGAGACACCCACTTTAGGAAAGTGCCAGTATTTATATAATTTGGGTGTCACTAACTCTAACTCTTAACAAGCCAGATCTGCATACTGATAGACCATCACATTTAGTATGTTGTCCAATCAGTACCCACCCTTCAGGCTGACACTCTCAGGCTGTTGCTAGGCTCGACCTTGGATACATCTAATATATCCAAATCTGCAAAAGCACACAGGGCCTATTTGAAGGAATTAGTCAATATCACTACTACTAGTCTTGGATTGCAAGGGCATTTTAAAAAGCACATCACCTTTTGACTGATCCATAAATTAAATGGATACATTAAATATACTAATGGAGTTGGTATAGTAATTCTTCCCTCAAGAACTCTAAGGGGCTCATGTGCAAACGTTAAAAACTAAAGCAAATTCCCGTAACTCCAGTCTATTGCTGAAAATTGCGTTGACGCTTTCCCTGAGAAATTTACTAAAAGATTTCCTGTAATCTTTCAGATAAAATGTGCTTTGGTCCCCGACTTAACAATCAAGAGAAATGTATAGTAAATGTGGAGGAAAGTGTTTTTGTTGTGTTTTTTTTAATCAGAATAATTTCTTGCTTTTAACCCTTGCTCATTTTCTAGGGGAAATCAGCACTGCACCAAAACGCAGAACGTGTACATGATCTAGCCAGCAGGGGAATGGAAGAATGTATGTATGTCTTTGTTTATACAGCGCCATTAATGTACATACAGTAGAGGCAACGTTTATTCTAACATTTGCTGTAAACTAGCCGGGTTACATTCTGGGTATGTGCTGGGTATGTTCTGGGCTAGTTTGAGGCACGTTTAAGGCATTTCTGCATTGACTAACGACCCATAGGATTAACACAGCAGGGATCCCTGGCAGTCCCATTCAGTTTGAATGGGACTGCCAGGGACCCCCGCTGTTAATCTGATAGGCCATTAATCAATGCAGAAATGCTGGGGCTTGTTTAAGGAAAGTTTAAGGCATGTATTCAGAATGTACCTGGGTGTACCTGGGTCTTTTGGGGAATTGCCACTGGTTTTTTTTAGAATAAGAGTTGCCTCTACTGTAGCGCTTTACAGCAGTAATACACGTGACAATCATATAAATAACAAATAATACAAACAACAGATCATGGGAAGAAGTGCTTCAGACATAAAAGTAACATTTAGGAAAAGGAGTCCCTGCTTCAAAGAGCTTACAATCTAATTGATAAGTAGGAAGAACGTACAGAGACAGTAGAGAGGGGGGGGGGGCATTCTGGTATGTGTGTCTGCAAGGAGAAAGGGTTTATGTATAAGGTGTATAGTATCAGCCACGGAGCTACTCTCATGAATCGTTAAACAGGTGTGTTTTAAGGTGGGTCTTAAAGGTGGATAGAGAGGGTGCTAGTCGGATAATTCCAGAAGTGTGGGGCAGTCAGTGAAAAAGATTTAAGGCGGGAGAGGGCTTTAGATACAAAGGGGGTAGAGAGAAGACATCCTTGAGTGGAACGCAAGAGTCGGGATGGTGCATAGCGAGAAATTAGGGCTGAGATGTAAGGAGGGGCAGAAGAGTGTAAAGCTTTAAAAGTGAGGAGGAGAATTGAGTGTGTGATACGGGATTTGATAGGAAGCCAAGAGAGGGATTTCAGCAGGGGAGACTCTGAGACAGATTTAGGAAAGAGTAGAGGGATTCTAGCATCAGCGTTTCGGATAGATTGAAGGGGAGACAGGTGTATGGTAGGAAGGCCAGACAGCAGGAGGTTACAGTAATCGAGATGGGAAAGAATGAGGGCCTGTGTCAGAGTTTTAGCAGTCGAGCAACAGAGGAAAGGGCGTATCTTTGCAATATTGCGGAGGGAAAAAGTGACAGCTTTTAGATACCTTTTGAAAGTGAGAGGAGAATGTGAGAGAGGAGTCGAGTGTGGCCCCTAGGCAGTGGGCTTGTGCAACTGGGTGTATGACAGTACTTCCAACAGTAATGTGGAAGGAGGTAGTAAGGCCAGGTTTGGGATGAACTATGAGGAGCACTATAGAGCAGTTCTCTGCAGAAACGAGGGGTAGGTGGAGGTGGAGAAGGGGAGAAGCGAGAGGGACAAATTAGATGAGATGATTGTCAGAAAGAGGAAAGGGGGAAATGGAGAAATCATAGAGAGAAAAGTTTTTAGTGAAAACCAGGTCTAGGTAGTGTCCGTCCTTGTGGGTGCTTTCTGCAGTCTACTGTTGTAGGCCAAAAGAAGAGGTTAGAGAGAGAGAAAGCGGTAGGCCCAATGGAGAGAGGGGTCATCAATATGGCAGTTGAAATCCCCAAGGAGAAGAAAAGGGGAGTCAGAGGAGAGAAAGAAGGAGAGCCAGGATTCAAAGTGTGAGAGAAAGACAGAAGGTGGATGATTAGATGTAGGTGGGGGGATAATGACTGCGATGTGGACAGGGAGAGGAGAGAAAATCTGGACAGTGTAGCCTCAAAGGAGGGAAAAGCAAGAGAGGGAGGAATAGGAAGGGTTTGGTAATGGCAGAGTGGGGAGAGGAGGAGCCCCACGTGTCCACCCCTGCCATCCGCAGAGCATGAGAGAAAGAAAGGCCACTACAAGAAAGCACAGCTTCCAGTGCAGAGTCAGACTGAGTTAGCCAAGTCTCAGTTATAGCACAGAGAAGCAGAGAGTGAGAAAAAAAGTAGTCATTCACAGAGAGGAACTCCTCTTCTGTTCCTATCATCGGTGACATCGGAATTATGTGAGTGCAATGTGCTGGAAGGGCTGTGCCCTCTCTGGTCCTCCAGCACTCAGAGGGTTAATTGTAGTATAAATAAATATTACAGTGCAATTTATTATTCACATATACATTATTATCCATAAAGTCACACCCAAAAGGAGTAACACCTGAGTAATTTTGTTCAGTTTTGTAGTTAGTTGTTAAATATTATATATTATATACTGTAAATCTATTTATTGTAATCATTTAGGACCTGACTCCATATGTTCCAAAGCAACCAATCCCACTGTTATTGACCAAAAACTCATGTACAGTACACTTCAATTGGAGTTTTTGTTTGTTAATGGCCACCTTAGAGTATATTAAATTACCCCTTAATATTATCACTTGATCCTACATTGTACGTTGCATTTTACAAGCATAATAGATCCCTGCCTTGAAGTTCTCACAATTTAATTATTCTTGTCCAAGTCAAAGAAACTCAAAATAACCAACCTACTTGAAGAGTAGCTGATTGTCACGGGAGACCAACACTTTTAACACCAAAATAGCCGGATCCTTTGATTGAGCAAAGCAAGAGATAAAATAAATTGTAATTTATTTACAGAATGAACATACACAGCTTAGTTTACAAAAAACACTTGAAATACACTTACTGGGACGGGGCAAAACGAAATCTTCAATTCCCAAAATGAAATATTTAGGAATAGAGTCTTTAGGCACAATTTCCCAGGAGCGGGAGTTGTGTGCAAAGAGAGCCGAAAACAGTCTTTGGATAGGGGTGCCTCTCGCAACCCCTGTTTCTCCTCCACAGCTGCTTACTTCGTTCTACTGCCGTAGAATTAGTTCTGGATTCCTTACTCTTGACTTGCAAGGTTTAAAATCCAGGTTAGGTGAATCTGACTCCCGGTCGGCTTCAAGGATTCTTATACAGTAAGAATCCCTATCTGTAACCTCTGCAGCCAATCTTGTTTGTGGGAATAATTTTCCCACCTATCCCAGTGTTGCCCATACCTGGAAAACCTGGCAGAGGTGCTTCTTAATTTGCTAAGGGCATGCATGAACCTCGCACCTTTGCCGCTTAGCATACCAGACCAAGCCCCCCTGGTAACATTTTGTCTGAGCTGGCCGGACATCTGGGCCAGTTGCCCAGACACTTGCTAAAATGGGGTACCTGGATTACCCCTCCCCATTTAACACTTTAGTCTGCAAACTCTTTTCAACTACGGACTTTTTCAGACACTGTGGAACTAAACCAGCGAGGTGTCTTAGAAGTCCGAGTTACATATGCATTGCCCCCCTCACAGGAGTTTCCTGCTATACACTTCTAAAGTACAGTCATTTCAACTTAAGTGTTTCCCTCTGTTCCAGCCGTCGGAATGAAAATCCCCTTACACCTATATTGTTGGAACAATTAAAATAGGGGGACTTTCATTCATCAATTTTTATAAAACGTTATAAAAATTGTGTTATAACCTTTTGCGTGTTTTTACCCCACCAGCGCTCACAGCAAATCTCAGCTCGCTAGGACCTTCCTAGCAGAAGTTAGCTAACAGCCGTGCACTGTGCTGTGGGCTTCTAGGTTTTAAAACCAATTTTCCATTGCATGGTTACAGGGAAATACTGCTATTGAAATACATTTTACAGTAGAAATAACATTATTCTCGCCACCTTATACCTGGTGGGAGACACACAGACATTTTTATTAAAAGTACTGGTACAGTGTTACTGCCATTACTGGGTCGCAGAGCTTATAATCTACTTTTCCCAATAAGTCTCAGAGGCACCCAGCCGGGCATAATACCATTATATGCTGGCCTGGGTACCGCTTCACCGTCACACTGATACTGGGATGTAGAAGAGGGAATCCTCCTAATCACAGACAATTTTGTTAAAACTGAGCAACACATTCTCCTACATATGTTTTGTGTTTAAATCACATTGAACTACTGTAAATTGGCCATTTAATATCATAATGGATTGTGTCATATTTAACTTTACATAGGAGCTTTAAGTTGTTTTACACCATATACATTTGATGTGTGCATTTAATAAAAACATAAAAAGTTTAAAAAAATATTTGCTCATCTAAACAGATTCAGAATAGTGTTGCATTGTACTAGATATATAGATATTATTCTGAGCAGGAACACAGCCTTCTGGCTTAATCAGTGGCTCTAATTGCATTCTCGTAGAGCTGTAGCTACTACTTGTGCATTTACAATTTTGCATGTGTAGTATCCTTTAGGAATTGGGCTAGATATTTCTTGCTTCCCATGTTTTTTTTTTCTTTTTCAAATGAATACAACACGAAAGTATTCACAAAGGCAATGCAAAATACGTTTTAAAAATGCAGCCACAACATTTTCAAACTTTTTCTTGTACAATATTTGAGCTACTGTATTAAAAGCAAGTCTAAAATAAAATGACTGCTATATTCTTGTTTTGCTTTTTGAGTAGGGAGACCCTGATCTTATATTTGTGATATTATTTAAAATGCAGGGGGTCTGTTGACATTCATTGCTAAGCAGGTCCGCCAACAGGGGGGGTCTGCTGGGGTTAGCGTCCCGAGCCCCATGAGTCAGGGGGCCCGGCTGCCCAAGGATGTCGCCTATACACTAATTCAAAAGGGGAAAAACCTGTAGAGGCTTGGGGTACTTCTCTAACGAATAACATTAGGAAGGGTAACAAAAAGTCCCAATTTTTCCCATCTGTGTCAATTACCTTCCGTAGCATACCTATAGGGGTTTTATTAAATCTTTCCACTAAGCCATGAGTCTGGGGGTGATATACTGAGGTTCTAATTTGTTTCACTTGAAGACACTTGCACACTTCTTTTGTTACCCTAGACATAAAAGGGGTTCCTTGGTCTGTCAGGATTTCCCTGCTAAAAATTAAACATAGCTCCTTTGCTATGGTTTTTGCAGAGGTATTACGTAGGGATATTGTCTTGGGATAGAGGGTTGCGTAGTCCAGAACAACCAATATATAATGATGTCCTCTAGCGGATTTTACAAGAGAGCCCACCAAGTCCATAGCTATCCTTTCAAAAGGTACATCAATTATAGGTAGGGACACTAGGGGCTACGGAAAGCCTTTAAAGGGGATGCACGCTGGCACTCAGGGCAGGAGGAGCAATAGTTTGTTATTGCAGCAAGCACCCCAGGCCAGTAAAAACTCCTAAGGATTCTCTCTCTTGTTTTCTCAACTCAAAGATGTTCTCCCAGTATGTGGCTATGTGCGAGGTTTAGTACAGTGTTACGGAAAGCCTGGGGAACCAGTAACTGATTAGGGATGGCTGAGTCCTTTTTTCCTACTCTATAAATTAGGTCATACTGTATATCACTTCAAAGATAACACATTTTCTGGCTGCGTAGCAACCCCATTCGCAACATGGATATTATCTCTAGCAGCGACTAGAGTAGGATCTTCTCATTCGGCACTCTTAAAATTAACAGGACTGACTCCCAAATCCAGCAAATCATCCTCCTTCTCTGTGCTTGTACTAGGCTCTTCACTGCTGTCAGCTGGGTTGTCCCCTACTAATACCGCAAAGGGCAGTCATTTTTATGTTTCTCTTCCCCATTACAAACCTGGTCACTCTCCAAATCAACCACAAAAACGGATAGACATGTTCCTCACTAGCTTGACCCTTTTCTAATGAGTCTTGGGCTGCCTTCTCTATTAATGACCACAACTCTAGAAAGTTGGGGAAATCTCTACCGAGCACCACATCATGGGCTAATCAGCCACCCGGTAATTTAGGGTACCACACTGGGTTCCAATATTTATCTCAGCTCTGGGATATTCCCTTTTATCACCATGAATGCAAATAATTTCGATTTTCTGTATATTATCTATTTTCACGTTAGGTATTACAGGCTTTGCTACTAAGGTGACCATACTTCCTGTATCAAGCACTGCTCTAGACATTTTCCCATTCACCTTCACATAGCACAAATGAAAATTATTACCACCGTCATTATTAGTAGATCCAATACATCCACAAAATGAGTATGGTCCCATCTTTTCACCCATATTTCACCCATGAGTTCATCTTTAAGAGGGCAATCCTTGACTGTATGACCAACCTCATTACATTTCAAACATTTTATAAAAAAATCTGGCCCCAAATAAGTTCTTTTTCCAGATCTGTTACGTCTGAATGTGTTCCTGGCTCCTGGAGTAGTGTCCCTGGGATCTTGGGAATATCCCTGTTGCTCTCCAGTTTCCCTTAAACCCTGAACAGTCTTACCAGGTCTTGCAAGAACCTGGGCCTTGAAATTGTGGATTTGTTCAGCTGGAGCAGGGCGTAGGAGTTCTCCTGAGCGACATACAGTATCTCTCCACCAAAGCAATCAGCTGGTCCGTGATACCCATTCTCTGACATTTTATTTCTGTATTTCTGTATATCTCTGTTTGAAAAATAAAAATAAAATTTAAGTTGAAAAAAATAATGCACACAAAGAAAGCACTTAATCAGTATTTAAATAGTGAGAAAATAAATTAAAAATACCACAAGTGAAAAAAAATGTATGTGCATGTATGCAATTCTACTTGTCACTATTCACTGTACACCTTCAATTCGCCCAGACCGTAAAATGTGGGTTTTGCGAGTCCCAAGTCCCACACTGTATGTACCGGTATCCCTCCAAACACACCTTTTAGAGAACATGTGGAGAGACACCCGTTCACAAAAATGGGCACCATTGAGATACCTAGGAAATAAGCTAATAGGATATGCAAACAACTCACAGTGCATATTTCCCAGGTATTTCAGGTGTGCCCACTTCTCCCTCTCTCCACGAATCGAATGTTTAGGGTGAATAGTGACCAATGGCGGATTTGCACACATTTCCTTAACAAAAACTTTGCAATGTTCTTTGGTGACGCAAATATTAAACATTCGGCAAAATATTTGCGGGACGAATTTTGATACATTCGCCCATCTCTAAACATTTGCCCATCTCTAATCTTATAACTGTCATATATGACATCCCCAATCTGATAGTGCTGCATCGTGTACAGTATACTAGAATAAAAATCTAATCATCTTAATCATTTTATTTAATATTTTATTTTGTGCAGCACATCTCAGAAATTCACAGCATGGCTGCTGCATCAAGGAAATGCAACCACTTTTAGAGTGAATGACTCTTAGCTTACATTTATTCACAGCATTATGAGCAGAGACATGCAACCTTTCGAGGGGAAACAAAGACTATCTCTCTTGTTTACCTTACCAACCCTGGCTGGAGCACGCGTCGCTGCACTTCCTGATCAGAGGAGCTCTTGTCAGCATTGGTGTTGGACTCGGCGTGTCAAGACTGTGAGTAAAATACCCCTTCCTTTTTTCCCCCCCGGTGGGGATTCCTACGTTTGTGACACCGGGCTTGTGAGGGTAGTGGCGGAGGATCGCAGTGAGTCAGTGGCCGTTAAGAGTTTCCTTGCAGGAGACACGGCTTCACCGGCATATGTATATCCTCCTTACCACATTTTTTCAGTGAGACGCTGAACGGGAGTGCTTTCGTGGGATTATTTATCCATTGGAATTCTTTTGGATTTGCTGTAGAGTTTATGTGTGCACAATTCTGGTAGCATTGGTCATACCTTGAAGCAATTCTTGGACATTTTTGTAAATATGAGAAAGAAAGTTACCCCAGAAGAAGAAGTTTTCTCGTGCTTAGGAAAAATCAAGGGGTCGATGAGGAAAGTTCATTAACCCAAATGCCTTGGAAGCATTGACGTCAATTTCTTCAAACTGTACTGTATGACTATAGTGTGATGATTAAACATAATTTCGTGATGTGGAGATTTATTATCATTCCTTCCATGATGCAAATGTCATTATCAAAATCAAATGTACTATATATTATGTGAGTCCTGCATTTCCCTTTTTAATACCCTGTCACTCTAAGCTACTTGCCATCGGTCACATCTCAAAAGTGAGCTACGCCTACAGGAACTGACTTCTAACAAGACTATTTTAACAAAAATAAATGTAGTGGGAAAATGTCTTCTTTGCCAAAGACTAATTACAAAGTTAAATTGATGTTATAAATGGATGGCGTCTAGCAACAGGCACTAATGGCAACATGAATCTGATTTCCACATTATTCTGTTCATGTCTGATGTGTTTCACATTTTATGACATTTTCTTACAGCTTACTGTTTCTCATTTGGATTATAGAAAGCTGATAGTGCACTGTGTGGCCTCATTATATCCTGACACCTGAGATAAAAAAAAGTCTATTGGAACAGAAATAATGTGCATAAAGCACATTTAAAATGTATCAAAATTAACATTACAGCTGAGTGGATAAGAGTGATTTTTTTCAGTAAAAAATTGTTGCTTGTAGTATGTGAAGTAAAGCGAATGACATGACTTTACCCATACCTCGATCCTTGGGGGGCGGGTGTTAGGGGTGTCTTGAACCCCCTAAACCAACCCTTCATTTAAATGACACATACTGTACAAGTACTGTACGTGGAAGAAACTGGCTGCAGCTTTTAGTGATAATTCAAAATACAACCAAAAACTAAGGTTACCCCACAATGTTGCTCAGTAAACAATCCATAAGCAAGGCGGATACCCCCTGTCTTGTAGCACTTGTAGTCCAAGCCATTTGTGCCAAACAAACAATACCACTGGAAGGTTACTTCGAAACCGGCCACCAAAGCCAAGTATGACCCCGCATTCCCCCAAACAACAACTCGATGTACCTTAGGCATCCCCACAAAGAGCCAACTTCTGCCGCAGTCCATTCCCCTTAATGCCTTCCCACCACCAGGAAGGGAATTTAACATACTTCCACTGCTCCTGCGACCATCACTTTCTCCAAGTATGACATCACCTTCTTCTGCAAACTTAAATTGAATGTCATTCCTTATCTCCAACATATGTTCCACATCACTTATAAATAGACCTACCTGCCCATCTTCCAGAACCACACACCTCAAAGCGACAACCCCAACTACGTCACGAATAGCCATTGCCTAATTTACTATTTTTTTTAGACCGATCAACTGCCTTGGTACTCCTAACCCCTCTCTGACCAGACCAAGAAAGGATTGCCCAGATCTGCCAATAACTGAATCATGGTCCATTGAGTCATAACAAATCCAATGATTGCACTGTCACCAGATAATTTTCCTCAAAAGAACTAATTGACGCGGCTACATACTGTAAGTCACTACCAGACCATCGGGGACCTCCCCCCCAACACCCTCCTACCTTGAGAAAGTGTTTGCATACGTTAAATGTGCACATCAGCAGTTTACATGCACGAGTAGGATTTCCTACAAATCACACTAGGGCATCTCTATCTCGCCGCTGTCTCCTGCTCCATGTATCTCTCAGCATTCATGTCCGCTGGCTGAGCGAAGTTATAGGGGGAATCCATCAACTGAATGATTGACTGTCAGTATGGAATTTCTCTATATACCTTGCAACTTATATACAGTGGTGACCAACTTTATTCTAACTCGGCTAGCTCCGCGAATTTCAGAATATCCCGGTGATGTGCGGTTCTGTATCGTTTTCGCCCGGAGTGTATTGCGTTATTTTCGTGCCCGTGATTTAAGCATTTTATTCCCACTGTCTGCAATACTGCAATGCCGTGTAAAAACTCATGGGGGCGTTTGCGAGCTGTTGTCTTTGAAGTCTAATACCTTCGCGGTTCAACACAATCTGTGCGTGCGCACGCAGTAATAGTAAAATTGCATATTTAATTTATTTTAAAGTACAGTACTGTACATGCTCGGACCCTGTTGGGGTGAAGTGAGGGGGTTCCTAACATCTGGGGGCACAATAAATTTTATTTCTAGGTGATCTAGAACAGAAGTTCCCACGCCAATTGGCCGTGAACTTGACCGAGGCCCTAAGTAGTTACCACGCCAATTGCGCGAATATAATTTAAAATAATCCGTTCTGTGGGTCTGAGCAGGTTGAAATTCGCCTGGTCCTCATGCGGAAGGACCCTTGCCATAGTGGCAAAATATCAGCCTTCCAAGACCCCCGGAACCGGAGATACCAAAAGACAGTTTAAAAGCACATTACCAAAGTGGCTTTTTTTCTGCCATGCAAGTCAATGGCAGAAATCTGAATTTTAACATTACCCTGACTCCGTTCTGTTGCCACGAGAGGGTCGCAATTTGCCATGCAATCCTGTCACAACTAGGACTACATGGTGACCGAATCTGAGCCCTCTAGGTTGAACAGAACTGGAGTTATGGGTTCCAGGTTTCTGCTCATTATGACTTAGCCGTTTCAAAGCAGCGTGGGTTTCTCCGCCATTATGCTCAATGGTAGGACCCTCCTCGACGGCGTGACCCTTTCTCGCCGCCATTACTGCTCGGACCCTGTTGGGGTCAAGTGAGAGGGTTCCTAACATCTAGGGGCAAAATGAATTTTATCTCTAGGTGCCCTAGAACAGAAGTTCCCACGCCAATTGACCTAGTTCCCACGCCAATTGCGTGCTCATTGCTCTTTTATTACAATGTTGCCGAGCTTGCGGCTTTGCGGTCAGGCAGTAAAAAAACAGTGCAGCAATTCAACATGTTCTTTTATTGGTGGAGTTAGTACAAAAACATTTATTTACAAATACTGTACAATGTTGAAACATTTTAAGTGCACAGCAATTCTAACCATCAACACACAATAATACATACTGCAGCCTTTATTAAATTCTTCTGGCAGATTGAAATCGGAGAAACATGTACAAAACATTTGTAAAACATGGAGATACATGAAAAATGGACGTTTATAATGTATGAATATTAATTTGTCTATAGAAAATCTACTGTTTGTTTTTGGTGCATGGGGCACAGGGAGTTAAAGTGACTTGCTTTTTATGTACTGTATTTGGGGGTTGTATTTGGGGGTTTATTCATCAAATTATTATGATGAACTGCCTTTTGAAATTACAGTGCTGTTAACTATTTCAGCCACACACCTCCAGAGTTTTTAATCCCTCCCTAGCCAAGCGTCAATCGGCTGAGTCACCCTAGCCTACCAACCCCCTCTCTCCACTGGGTCGTTAATCTTCTGCATATTGCCATTGTGTTCTTAATCC
The DNA here is from genome assembly GCF_040206685.1 of Ascaphus truei. Taxonomy (NCBI): domain Eukaryota; kingdom Metazoa; phylum Chordata; class Amphibia; order Anura; family Ascaphidae; genus Ascaphus; species Ascaphus truei. Next base: position 311,100,264 of record NC_134486.1, on the reverse strand, counting down.
GCCCATAGCCGAGCTACAAAGACTCAGTACGCCTGCGTCTAATCACACCATCCCCCTCCCCCAACCCTTAGAGGCCTGTTTTGTTAACGGTAACGCTTTGGAAAATCCCCTCTCGAATTGGAAATGTAAATCTGATGTGCACAGCACAGTGAGAATTGAGAGTAAACTGATATTGCATCACGGGAAAAAAATGCAAAGATAAAAATAATCATGAATAATACATACTGTACAGTACTGCAGCCTTTATTAAATTCTTCTGGCAGATTGAAATCGGAGAAACATTTACAAAACATTCTTATTCATTGGTGCACTGTAGGGGTGGTTGTCAATGATTATGATTCGCAGGAAAGTGAATAAATATTTATTTTATTTTATCAGGAACCAAAAAATACAAATATAAAAATAATCAGGAATAATACATAATGCAGTCTTTATTAAGTTCTTTTGGCAGATTGAAATTGGATAACCATTTGGAAAACATTCGTAAAACATGGGGAAACATGAGTAATGTACATTTATAAGAATATTATTTAATACTATACACTGGCGACACACTTTATTCGAGCTCGGTTAGTCCCACGAATTCGGGTATACCCGGGTGTATTGAGGTTTGTGACTGTTTTCTGCCCGAGTGCATTGAGGTATTTTCCAAGCAGGGATTGAAGCATTTTATTCCCGCTGGCTGCAAAACTGCACAGTATATATATATATACTGCATTACAATTCATGAATTTATGCCATCTGGTAGACACGCGAAGCATTGCAGCCTATTAAATCCTAATCATTATCATTTAACAGATCAGCCGCCCGTCAGCCAGGCATGAACCCAGGCTGGGAAGGCTAACGCAACGGGGCTTGTCAGAGGTGAGGAGCGGCGCATTCCAGGTATCTGCCAGGTACATACTGGGTATTTGCTCGAATAAAGTGTGTCGGTGCAGTATACCGTACTGTAATGTACTGTATAATATATATACTATATACTGTATAGTAATATTATTTTTTCCGTCTTTATCTTTTCCTCATTCTGTCTGCAGTACAGTAGTTCATTGAGAGAGGAGAGGTTTTCTGTACATCATTACTGCTGTTTATATACTGTACATTTGACTGTACAGTACAAGCAGATTAGACTGGACGCAACACCCCACCCCCCCAGGCCACCCTTTTTCCTGAAACGACAAGCAAACAAAAAATTAGTGCAGTTACTGTACTGTACTGTATGTGCGTACTGTACTGTATTATGGCAGAACTACTGTAGGTGGCTGGTGCAGCTTTCTCTGGAAAGAAAAAAATGGAGCAGTTAGTACGCAGTTACTTTAGTACTGTCAAACTAGTCTACTGTATACTGTAACTACTGTATACTCTGACTACTGTTAAATTCTATGTACTGTACTGTAACCTGATGGCTGGTGCTGCTCTCTCTGTAAAGAATAAACTAACTACTGTAGTGTATACTCTTACTATCTGGAAAGAAAAATTCTGTGCCATACTTACCTGTATCATACTGTACTTACAATACTACAGCACAGTACTACTTTCCTGATGCTTGCCCATTACGCGCGATGACAATGGGCAACACAGTGGCAATATGGTCTATATATTTATTGCAGCGTTCCACGGTAAGTACATCGTTCCAAAAACTCATTATGCCTTTCAACAACTCGTCCTTTTTGGAGGGTTTTGCCACTTTCCGGATATGGTCCTTCAGCTGATGCCAGACCATTTCGATCGGATTGAAGTCTGGCGATCTGTCATTGGAAAGAAAGGACAATTGGTTTAAGAGCTAAAAACAGTGGGGAACAAAAATGGGACACGGTCTACTGCACTTACTCCGCTGGCGTCTTCACCCAGATGATGCCGCGCTCAAGGATATGCGCCATTGACGAGGTGTGCTTGGGATCGTTGTCCTGGTAGAAGCGGTGACCATCGGGGAACTCGCGTGTGATGTATTGCACTATCTCGGGCACAATGTTGTCTTGGAAGAAAGCTTTATTCATGATTCCTATAGCAAGAAAAGAAAAGTGCTCAAAAAACTGCACAACAGTACAGTACAGTGCATACGGTAAGGCAACACTAGTCAAGTACAGTGCATTAGGCGACATTATATTTGATAAATTTTACCTTCAAAGATGACAATGCATCCCGGTCCACGCCTAGAGATGGCACCCCACACATTCAGCTTCACAGGGTGTTTTGGCCGCGGCTTCAAAGATATGCGGCCTTTTTTGTGGAATGCAAAGCTTGCAAATCTCTCCAGTGACACAGTAGACTCATCAGTGAAGATGCAATCCTGGAAAGTCTCCCCACTGTCGATCCATGCCTGGGCCTGGACCACTCTTTTGATTTTGTTTGCGTCCCGTATCATGGGGTACGCTCTGTAATGACAAGGAATAAAAAAATTTAGCTGCACAGTGCAGTACAGTTTGCTAAACAACACTTTTACCTCCTGTACTGTCCAGTACTAACCTCAAACGTCCATATTTCCATCCAATGCTGCGTCTCATCTTGTTTATGCTGCTCTCGGATACAGTCAGATTGTGCTTTTCCTGCAGAGTGTTTTTAACCCTTAATGCACTCCTGTCATCATTCTCCTCACTTATTTTGTCCACCAGAAGAGTAGTCTCCCTACAATGTAAAGAAAATATATTGTTTTATTAATATGCAGCAATATAAAATGTATATAAATATAATGTTGTAATATTAAATAAATTGAAATATACAAAAAATATAGACTGCTGTACTATAAATATAAATATACAAAATAAATATACTGTTGTAATATAAATATAAATATACATCCTATATATACCGTTGGAAAATAAATTGAAATATACAAAAAATGTATACTGCTGTACTTTAAATATAAATAGACAAAATATATATACTGTTGTACTACAAATATAAATATACACAATAAATATACTGTTGTAATATAAATATAAATATACATCCTATATATACCGTTGTAAGATAAATTGAAATATACAAAATATGTATACTGCTGTACTATAAATATAAATAGACAAAATATATATACTGTTGTACTACAAATATAAATATACACAATAAATATACTGTTGTAATATAAATATAAATATACAGCCTATATATACCGTTGTAAGATAAATTGAAATATACAAAATATGTATACTGCTGTACTATAAATATAAATAGACAAAATATATATACTGTTGTACTATAAATATAAATATACACTATAAATATACTGTTGTAATATAAATATAAATATACATCCTATATATACCGTTGTAAGATAAATTGAAATATACAAAAAATGTATACTGCTGTACTATAAATATAAATAGACAAACTATGTTGTAATATAAATCAACAGAAATAACAACAGTATTACAGTAGATACAGAACTGTACTGTAGATGTACTGTACTGTATGAACAGTACAGTACGTACAGTACAGTACGTACAGTACAGTTTTCTATATTTTTTTTTGTTAAGTTTTATAAATATACTTACGCGTTAGTTACCCTTGGTGCCTTTTTCCGGTCTCTGTTTTTTCCGTATGCATGATAGCTCACGGTGTTTAATGGCACAACGAGGCAAGAAGTAGCTAACCAGCATTGGATAGCAGCAATTCGGTGTCCGCTCGTGTACATCTCCTTAATTTGCATGCTGAGATCCTTTGAAATCTTTTTAACAGGCATTGCTGCGAGTAGAAAGAAATATAAACACAAGAATGTATATTCGATGTTTAGTCGATGTGTATTCTATGTACAGTCAATACACAAAATGGATGGTGTATTTATACGGTAATGACTCACATTAGAGTACGCCCACTTTCAACACCTGTACCTGGTCGCCATGCATAAAAGGTCACACACTTGGCATACTGTAGGCCACCACTCCATGATCTTTATCTGAACTTGCCCTTGTCCAGATACTGCATTGTGCCACCTGCTTCCATGGAGCATCCCCGGTTCTCTGGACGCAAGAACCCACTCACCTCTGCCGTGCCTGTCATGCTGAAAAAGCGAAAGGCGGTTGCCGTTTCCACGCCAAGGGCAAAGCGACAGGCTAAGGCCAATAAAGAAAACCTTCTGCTGACCCCAAAGGTTAAGGGTTTTCTTAGACGTAAGCCTCATTATGTGAAGAAGATATACGGCGATGTACTCTCGACACAAAACTATTGGCAGCCAACCCATCGAATCCGCAGACCACTTCCTCCCATATGCTTCGACGACTCTGCTGTAGCTGTCCCGGAAAACTTCAGCCCGTCTTCTCCACCCCCATCTTCTCCGGTTCCATCTGACGACGCTTCCACCTCTGAAATCCACGGGTCACTGTCTCCTTTGCTCTTGGACGACTCTGCTTCTCGCCTGGAAATCCAAAGGTCACTTTCTCCATCCCTCTTCGACGACGCTGCCGCTTCTCCTCTACCGGGTATCCACAGGTCACATCCTCCACTCTCCATCGATGCCGCTTCTGTCCATGGAACCCCCATCTCATCCTCCGTTGCATCCATCCCCCCAGATGTCCAGACGCCATGCACAAGAAGCAGCTCGTTAGAGCGGATGCTGAATGGGATAAGTGTGGATCTCCCCGGGAACTCTATTGTGCTGGCAAAGATAGATCTGCTTCTGGAGACAATGCTAAATGTGGAGCAACGGATGCTACAAATGGAACAACGGATGGATTGACGGATGGAGAAGATAGAGGCTGACATAGCGGGCATACATTATTTGCTCGGTGCTAATGCCCCTGTTTCCCCGACGCCGGAGCAGGGGGGTGACATGGATGTGATGAATGGGACATTCGACCCCCTTCCACCACCAAGCACACCCCCTCCACCTGAAGATGTAGTGTACATGTATGCCGTTGAGGAGGACATGACAACCCCGTCAAGACCACACCAGGAGACAACACGGCGACCACGACCGGAGGAAAGCTTCCTCCCAGACAACCTACCATCTCCCGTCACCTCAAGCACACCCGCTCCCAAAAGACCTACACCCGCTCGCATCGAAACGGTGCCCGACATCACCCTGTGCGATCTGCCACCGGTGCTCAGGGAGAATTATAGGGTGAAGAGTGCTTGTGTACCCCACAAGTATGCTTGATCATTTTTAAGCACCATGTTCCCTACTCGTTGTACTGCGAGTGGGTGTTCAAAGTGAACTACTATGGGAATCATGCAAAAAAGGAGCTTCCTGTCAATTTAAGGAAAAACATTGTGGAAGAAATGCGGCGCTTTAATGCAGTTACAGATCCTGTAATGAAAGGCGTTAGAGACTGCATTAATGGCGTTTTGCGCCATGCAAGGAATCGGCCATGGACGTACAATGTGGAGGACTTTCAGTGAGACCATACTGTTGTGCTGAACTGTATTGTACTGTACATGTTTTGCCCTACTGTTACTTAAAATGCTTCAACATTGTATTTGTAAATAAATGTTTTTGAACTGACTGCACCAATAAAAGAACATGTTGATTTGTCTTACTGTACTGTACATTGTTTCCATTTGCTCCTTTGATAGTACTGTATAACAAAATACAGTGTTTCTAGAATGTAGAGGCTTGCTGCACTGTTTATTTACTGCCTGACCGCAAAGCCGCAAGCTTGGCAACATTGTAAAAAAAGAGCAATGAGTGTGCAATTGGCGTGGGAACTAGGTCAATTGGCGTGGGAACTTCTGTTCTAGGGCACCTAGAGATAAAACTTTGCCCCTAGATGTTAGGAACCCTCTCACTTGACCCCAACAGGGTCCGAGCAGTAATGGCGCCGAGAAAGGGTCTTTTAAACTGTCTTTTGGTATCTCCGGTTCCGGGGGTCGTGCAAGGCTGATATTTTGCCACTATGGCAAGGGTCCTTCCGCATGAGGACCAGGCGAATTTCAACCCGCTCAGACCCACAGAACGGATTATTTTAAATAATATTTATATATGTTTATTTTAAAGATATTAAAGCATGTACTGTATTGTATTTAAAACATGTGACTGTAAACCATACTGACTGACAAATGTTTTCACACCCTGATGCAATATCAGTGTACTCTCAATTCTCACTGTGCTGTGCACATCAGATTTACATTTCCAATTCGAGAGGGGATTTTCTAAAGCGTTACCGTTAACAAAACAGGCCTCTAAGGGTTGGGGGAGGGGGATGGTGTGATTAGACGCAGGCGTACTGAGTCTTTGTAGCTCGGCTATGGGCGGATTAAGAACACAATGGCAATATGCAGAAGATTAACGACCCAGTGGAGAGAGGGGGTTGGTAGGCTAGGGTGACTCAGCCGATTGACGTTTGGCTAGGGAGGGATTAAAAACTCTGGAGGTGTGTGGCTGAAATAGTTAACAGCACTGTAATTTCAAAAGGCAGTTCATCATAATAATTTGATGAATAAACCCCCAAATACAACCCCCAAATACAGTACATAAAAAGCAAGTCACTTTAACTCCCTGTGCCCCATGCACCAAAAACAACAGTAGATTTTCTATAGACAAATTAATATTCATACAGTATAAACATCCATTTTTCATGTATCTCCATGTTTTACAAATGTTTTGTACATGTTTCTCCGATTTCAATCTGCCAGAAGAATTTAATAAAGGCTGCAGTATGTATTATTGTGTGTTGATGGTTAGAATTGCTGTGCACTTAAAATGTTTCAACATTGTACAGTATTTGTAAATAAATGTTTTTGTACTGACTCCACCAATAAAAGAACATGTTGAATTGCTGCACTGTTTTTTTTACTGCCTGACCGCAAAGCCGCAAGCTCGGCAACATTGTAAAAAAAGAGCAAGAGCGCGCAATTGGCGTGGGAACTAGGTCAATTGGCGTGAGAACTTCTGTTCTAGGGCACCTAGAGATAAAATTCATTTTGCCCCTAGATGTTAGGAACCCTCTCACTTGACCCCAACAGGGTCCGAGCAGTAATGGCGACGAGAAAGGGTCTTTTAAACTGTCTTTTGGTATCTCCGGTTCCGGGGGTCGTGCAAGGCTGATATTTTGCCACTATGGCAAGGGTCCTTCCGCATGAGGACCAGGCGAATTTCAACCCGCTCAGACCCACAGAACGGATTATTTTAAATAATATTTATATATGTTTATTTTAAAGATATTAAAGCATGTACTGTATTGTATTTAAAACATGTGACTGTAAACCATACTGACTGACAAATGTTTTCACACCCTGATGCAATATCAGAGTACTCTCAATTCTCACTGTGCTGTGCACATCAGATTTACATTTCCAATTCGAGAGGGGATTTTCCAAAGCGTTACCGTTAACAAAACAGGCCTCTAAGGGTTGGGGGAGGGGGATGGTGTGATTAGACGCAGGCGTACTGAGTCTTTGTAGCTCGGCTATGGGCGGATTAAGAACACAATGGCAATATGCAGAAGATTAACGACCCAGTGGAGAGAGGGGGTTGGTAGGCTAGGGTGACTCAGCCGATTGACGTTTGGCTAGGGAGGGATTAAAAACTCTGGAGGTGTGTGGCTGAAATAGTTAACAGCACTGTAATTTCAAAAGGCAGTTCATCATAATAATTTGATGAATAAACCCCCAAATACAACCCCCAAATACAGTACATAAAAAGCAAGTCACTTTAACTCCCTGTGCCCCATGCACCAAAAACAACAGTAGATTTTCTATAGACAAATTAATATTCATACAGTATAAACATCCATTTTTCATGTATCTCCATGTTTTACAAATGTTTTGTACATGTTTCTCCGATTTCAATCTGCCAGAAGAATTTAATAAAGGCTGCAGTATGTATTATTGTGTGTTGATGGTTAGAATTGCTGTGCACTTAAAATGTTTCAACATTGTACAGTATTTGTAAATAAATGTTTTTGTACTGACTCCACCAATAAAAGAACATGTTGAATTGCTGCACTGTTTTTTTTACTGCCTGACCGCAAAGCCGCAAGCTCGGCAACATTATAAAAAAAGAGCAAGAGCGCGCAATTGGCGTGGGAACTAGGTCAATTGGCGTGAGAACTTCTGTTCTAGGGCACCTAGAGATAAAATTCATTTTGCCCCTAGATGTTAGGAACCCTCTCACTTGACCCCAACAGGGTCCGAGCAGTAATGGCGACGAGAAAGGGTCTTTTAAACTGTCTTTTGGTATCTCCGGTTCCGGGGGTCGTGCAAGGCTGATATTTTGCCACTATGGCAAGGGTCCTTCCGCATGAGGACCAGGCGAATTTCAACCCGCTCAGACCCACAGAACGGATTATTTTAAATAATATTTATATATGTTTATTTTAAAGATATTAAAGCATGTACTGTATTGTATTTAAAACATGTGACTGTAAACCATACTGACTGACAAATGTTTTCACACCCTGATGCAATATCAGTGTACTCTCAATTCTCACTGTGCTGTGCACATCAGATTTACATTTCCAATTCGAGAGGGGATTTTCTAAAGCGTTACCGTTAACAAAACAGGCCTCTAAGGGTTGGGGGAGGGGGATGGTGTGATTAGACGCAGGCGTACTGAGTCTTTGTAGCTCGGCTATGGGCGGATTAAGAACACAATGGCAATATGCAGAAGATTAACGACCCAGTGGAGAGAGGGGGTTGGTAGGCTAGGGTGACTCAGCCGATTGACGTTTGGCTAGGGAGGGATTAAAAACTCTGGAGGTGTGTGGCTGAAATAGTTAACAGCACTGTAATTTCAAAAGGCAGTTCATCATAATAATTTGATGAATAAACCCCCAAATACAACCCCCAAATACAGTACATAAAAAGCAAGTCACTTTATCTCCCTGTGCCCCATGCACCAAAAACAACAGTAGATTTTCTATAGACAAATTAATATTCATACAGTATAAACATCCATTTTTCATGTATCTCCATGTTTTACAAATGTTTTGTACATGTTTCTCCGATTTCAATCTGCCAGAAGAATTTAATAAAGGCTGCAGTATGTATTATTGTGTGTTGATGGTTAGAATTGCTGTGCACTTAAAATGTTTCAACATTGTACAGTATTTGTAAATAAATGTTTTTGTACTGACTCCACCAATAAAAGAACATGTTGAATTGCTGCACTGTTTTTTTTACTGCCTGACCGCAAAGCCGCAAGCTCGGCAACATTGTAAAAAAAGAGCAAGAGCGCGCAATTGGCGTGGGAACTAGGTCAATTGGCGTGAGAACTTCTGTTCTAGGGCACCTAGAGATAAAATTCATTTTGCCCCTAGATGTTAGGAACCCTCTCACTTGACCCCAACAGGGTCCGAGCAGTAATGGCGACGAGAAAGGGTCTTTTAAACTGTCTTTTGGTATCTCCGGTTCCGGGGGTCGTGCAAGGCTGATATTTTGCCACTATGGCAAGGGTCCTTCCGCATGAGGACCAGGCGAATTTCAACCCGCTCAGACCCACAGAACGGATTATTTTAAATAATATTTATATATGTTTATTTTAAAGATATTAAAGCATGTACTGTATTGTATTTAAAACATGTGACTGTAAACCATACTGACTGACAAATGTTTTCACACCCTGATGCAATATCAGTGTACTCTCAATTCTCACTGTGCTGTGCACATCAGATTTACATTTCCAATTCGAGAGGGGATTTTCTAAAGCGTTACCGTTAACAAAACAGGCCTCTAAGGGTTGGGGGAGGGGGATGGTGTGATTAGACGCAGGCGTACTGAGTCTTTGTAGCTCGGCTATGGGCGGATTAAGAACACAATGGCAATATGCAGAAGATTAACGACCCAGTGGAGAGAGGGGGTTGGTAGGCTAGGGTGACTCAGCCGATTGACGTTTGGCTAGGGAGGGATTAAAAACTCTGGAGGTGTGTGGCTGAAATAGTTAACAGCACTGTAATTTCAAAAGGCAGTTCATCATAATAATTTGATGAATAAACCCCCAAATACAACCCCCAAATACAGTACATAAAAAGCAAGTCACTTTAACTCCCTGTGCCCCATGCACCAAAAACAACAGTAGATTTTCTATAGACAAATTAATATTCATACAGTATAAACATCCATTTTTCATGTATCTCCATGATTTACAAATGTTTTGTACATGTTTCTCCGATTTCAATCTGCCAGAAGAATTTAATAAAGGCTGCAGTATGTATTATTGTGTGTTGATGGTTAGAATTGCTGTGCACTTAAAATGTTTCAACATTGTACAGTATTTGTAAATAAATGTTTTTGTACTGACTCCACCAATAAAAGAACATGTTGAATTGCTGCACTGTTTTTTTTACTGCCTGACCGCAAAGCCGCAAGCTCGGCAACATTGTAAAAAAAGAGCAAGAGCGCGCAATTGGCGTGGGAACTAGGTCAATTGGCGTGAGAACTTCTGTTCTAGGGCACCTAGAGATAAAATTCATTTTGCCCCTAGATGTTAGGAACCCTCTCACTTGACCCCAACAGGGTCCGAGCAGTAATGGCGACGAGAAAGGGTCTTTTAAACTGTCTTTTGGTATCTCCGGTTCCGGGGGTCGTGCAAGGCTGATATTTTGCCACTATGGCAAGGGTCCTTCCGCATGAGGACCAGGCGAATTTCAACCCGCTCAGACCCACAGAACGGATTATTTTAAATAATATTTATATATGTTTATTTTAAAGATATTAAAGCATGTACTGTATTGTATTTAAAACATGTGACTGTAAACCATACTGACTGACAAATGTTTTCACACCCTGATGCAATATCAGAGTACTCTCAATTCTCACTGTGCTGTGCACATCAGATTTACATTTCCAATTCGAGAGGGGATTTTCCAAAGCGTTACCATTAACAAAACAGGCCTCTAAGGGTTGGGGGAGGGGGATGGTGTGATTAGACGCAGGCGTACTGAGTCTTTGTAGCTCGGCTATGGGCGGATTAAGAACACAATGGCAATATGCAGAAGATTAACGACCCAGTGGAGAGAGGGGGTTGGTAGGCTAGGGTGACTCAGCCGATTGACGTTTGGCTAGGGAGGGATTAAAAACTCTGGAGGTGTGTGGCTGAAATAGTTAACAGCACTGTAATTTCAAAAGGCAGTTCATCATAATAATTTGATGAATAAACCCCCAAATACAACCCCCAAATACAGTACATAAAAAGCAAGTCACTTTAACTCCCTGTGCCCCATGCACCAAAAACAACAGTAGATTTTCTATAGACAAATTAATATTCATACAGTATAAACATCCATTTTTCATGTATCTCCATGTTTTACAAATGTTTTGTACATGTTTCTCCGATTTCAATCTGCCAGAAGAATTTAATAAAGGCTGCAGTATGTATTATTGTGTGTTGATGGTTAGAATTGCTGTGCACTTAAAATGTTTCAACATTGTACAGTATTTGTAAATAAATGTTTTTGTACTGACTCCACCAATAAAAGAACATGTTGAATTGCTGCACTGTTTTTTTTACTGCCTGACCGCAAAGCCGCAAGCTCGGCAACATTGTAAAAAAAGAGCAAGAGCGCGCAATTGGCGTGGGAACTAGGTCAATTGGCGTGAGAACTTCTGTTCTAGGGCACCTAGAGATAAAATTCATTTTGCCCCTAGATGTTAGGAACCCTCTCACTTGACCCCAACAGGGTCCGAGCAGTAATGGCGACGAGAAAGGGTCTTTTAAACTGTCTTTTGGTATCTCCGGTTCCGGGGGTCGTGCAAGGCTGATATTTTGCCACTATGGCAAGGGTCCTTCCGCATGAGGACCAGGCGAATTTCAACCCGCTCAGACCCACAGAACGGATTATTTTAAATAATATTTATATATGTTTATTTTAAAGATATTAAAGCATGTACTGTATTGTATTTAAAACATGTGACTGTAAACCATACTGACTGACAAATGTTTTCACACCCTGATGCAATATCAGTGTACTCTCAATTCTCACTGTGCTGTGCACATCAGATTTACATTTCCAATTCGAGAGGGGATTTTCCAAAGCGTTACCGTTAACAAAACAGGCCTCTAAGGGTTGGGGGAGGGGGATGGTGTGATTAGACGCAGGCGTACTGAGTCTTTGTAGCTCGGCTATGGGCAGATTAGGAACACAATGGCAATATGCAGAAGATTAACGACCCAGTGGAGAGAGGGGGTTGGTAGGCTAGGGAGACTCAGCCGATTGACGTTTGGCTAGGGAGGGATTAAAAACTCTGGAGGTGTGTGGCTGAAATAGTTAACAGCACTGTAATTTCAAAAGGCAGTTCATCATAATAATTTGATGAATAAACCCCCAAATACAACCCCCAAATACAGTACATAAAAAGCAAGTCACTTTAACTCCCTGTGCCCCATGCACCAAAAACAACAGTAGATTTTCTATAGACAAATTAATATTCATACAGTATAAACATCCATTTTTCATGTATCTCCATGTTTTACAAATGTTTTGTACATGTTTCTCCGATTTCAATCTGCCAGAAGAATTTAATAAAGGCTGCAGTATGTATTATTGTGTGTTGATGGTTAGAATTGCTGTGCACTTAAAATGTTTCAACATTGTACAGTATTTGTAAATAAATGTTTTTGTACTGACTCCACCAATAAAAGAACATGTTGAATTGCTGCACTGTTTTTTTTACTGCCTGACCGCAAAGCCGCAAGCTCGGCAACATTGTAAAAAAAGAGCAAGAGCGCGCAATTGGCGTGGGAACTAGGTCAATTGGCGTGAGAACTTCTGTTCTAGGGCACCTAGAGATAAAATTCATTTTGCCCCTAGATGTTAGGAACCCTCTCACTTGACCCCAACAGGGTCCGAGCAGTAATGGCGACGAGAAAGGGTCTTTTAAACTGTCTTTTGGTATCTCCGGTTCCGGGGGTCGTGCAAGGCTGATATTTTGCCACTATGGCAAGGGTCCTTCCGCATGAGGACCAGGCGAATTTCAACCCGCTCAGACCCACAGAACGGATTATTTTAAATAATATTTATATATGTTTATTTTAAAGATATTAAAGCATGTACTGTATTGTATTTAAAACATGTGACTGTAAACCATACTGACTGACAAATGTTTTCACACCCTGATGCAATATCAGTGTACTCTCAATTCTCACTGTGCTGTGCACATCAGATTTACATTTCCAATTCGAGAGGGGATTTTCCAAAGCGTTACCGTTAACAAAACAGGCCTCTAAGGGTTGGGGGAGGGGGATGGTGTGATTAGACGCAGGCGTACTGAGTCTTTGTAGCTCGGCTATGGGCGGATTAGGAACACAATGGCAATATGCAGAAGATTAACGACCCAGTGGAGAGAGGGGGTTGGTAGGCTAGGGAGACTCAGCCGATTGACGTTTGGCTAGGGAGGGATTAAAAACTCTGGAGGTGTGTGGCTGAAATAGTTAACAGCACTGTAATTTTAAAAGGCAGTTCATCATAATAATTTAATGAATAAACCCCCAAATACAACCCCCAAATACAGTACATAAAAAGCAAGTCACTTTAACTCCCTGTGCCCCATGCACCAAAAACAACAGTAGATTTTCTATAGACAAATTAATATTCATACAGTATAAACATCCATTTTTCATGTATCTCCATGTTTTACAAATGTTTTGTACATGTTTCTCCGATTTCAATCTGCCAGAAGAATTTAATAAAGGCTGCAGTATGTATTATTGTGTGTTGATGGTTAGAATTGCTGTGCACTTAAAATGTTTCAACATTGTACAGTATTTGTAAATAAATGTTTTTGTACTGAATCCACCAATAAAAGAACATGTTGAATTGCTGCACTGTTTTTTTTACTGCCTGACCGCAAAGCCGCAAGCTCGGCAACATTGTAAAAAAAGAGCAAGAGCGCGCAATTGGCGTGGGAACTAGGTCAATTGGCGTGAGAACTTCTGTTCTAGGGCACCTAGAGATAAAATTCATTTTGCCCCTAGATGTTAGGAACCCTCTCACTTGACCCCAACAGGGTCCGAGCAGTAATGGCAACGAGAAAGGGTCACGCCGGCAAGGAGGGTCCTACCATTGAGCGTAATGGCGGAGAAGCCCACGATGCTTTGAAACGGCTAAGTCAGAATGAGCAGAAACCTGGAACCCATAACTCCGGTTCTGTTCAACCTAGAGGGCTCAGATTCGGTCACCGTGTATTCCTCGTTGCGGCAGGAATTCATGGCAAATTGCGACCCTCTCGTGGCAACAGAACGGAGTCAGGGTAATATTAAAGTTCAGGTTTCTGCCATTGACTTGCATGGCAGAAAAAAAGCCACTTTGGTAATGTGCTTTAAACTGTGTTTTGGTATCTCTGGTTCCGGGGGTCTTGGAAGGCTGATATTTTGCCACAATGGCAAGGGTCCTTCCGCAAGAGGACCAGGCGAATTTCAACCCGCTCAGACCCACAGAACGGATTATTTTAAATTATATTCACGCAATTGGCGTGGGAACTACTTAGGGCCTCGGTCAAGTTCACGGCCAATTGGTGTGGGAACTTCTGTTCTAGGGCACCTAGAGATAAAATTCATTTTGCCCATAGATGTTAGGCACTGTATACCACTGTACAGTATACTGTAGAAGACACATAATGAAACGATACTGAACATGTAGAATAAATGCATAGATTTATTTATTCGGGTTTATTACACAGTATACTGTACGGCTGGAAAACATCAGCATACAGCACAATATTATCCATCGAAATCCACCCATTAGCCGTTTTCTTTTCTGAGGAAAAACAAAAAGAAAAGTTTTAATGTACAGTTATGGTCAGCCCCCTAAAGAAGTACCCAGCCAGTCCCACCAAAATAATATGGCAACTCACCATAGAATTTCCCATTCAGCTGGCGCCGGCGCCGGTCCACTGCCAGTCCAGCTTTCTTGATCATACACGTCGATAGTTTGCAGCGGGACTAGTCAACCTGTAGTCAGCTGGTGAGGCTGGAAATTGCTTAGGTACATGCAAGCTTCATCAAAACTGCACGCGAAATCCGGCTCAGACTCAGGGTTGTCACTGACATGGGAACCGTCATTGGAAGCCGGTGCTGGTGCTGGTGCTGGTGCATTGCTTGGCAGCGACTGTCGCTTCTTAGTTGGTTTTAACACGACCCTTCGCCTTTTGCCGCCTCCATGATCATAGATACGGGAAAAATCCGGTGATACACACCAATACCCTGCAACAAATTGGGGCTCAATACGGTGAAAACAGGGATCACTACATAACCTTTTCCTTACTGTACGCTTCCACGTATGAGGAGTTGGCGAAAATTTGTAAAAGTCATAGTTTTTCGATAAAATACTGATAAATTTGAGCAACTGTTGCCATCTTATCATATGTTGCATTAATCGCTGCACATATCAAATACGCGTAACTTCTGTCGGGTATTTGGAAAGCGGGCTGCACTTGAACCTTCATGGCGGGTGGGTCTCTGGAGAATACTGTAACAGAAACTGGTCTTTGTCTTTCTTTAATATGTATGAAAAGCCTACAGTAAATTGATACATTTTTGCAACCTCTTCCTTCAGTCTCAAGGCCAAGTTACAATAGCACACTGTGGTACAGTATCTTTTTTAAACGAAACACCTGCAAGCCGACACATTACTGATTCGGCGCATTACAATTCATGAATATCTGCCATCTGGCGGACACGCGAAGCATTGCAGCCTATTAAAATCAGAACCATTATCAATAAACGCATCAGCCGGGCATGACCCGTGGTTGGGAACGCAAAATGAACGCGGCATGCTCCAGGTGAACAGCGTGGCATTCCAGGAACAAGCCAGGTAAAAGCCGGTGATTTGTTAGAATAAAAGCTGCCGCAGCAGTATGCCTTGCAAGTCCAAGCAGAATCCAATCCTCTGGCATCCTACCTGATATTTTCAGTGACCATGCAATAGTGTACTGTGTAAGAAACTTGGTGCCCAAGCCATTGCCAAACCGCTTGCTTCCCTAGTCAACTCTATTCTGTCTTCAGGTCATATTCCTAAAGCCTGGAAAACTGCCAGAGTTGTCCCAATCTTCAAAAGTGGAGACAAAAACACTGTCTCAAACAACAGGCCAATCTCTCTTCTCCCAATACTATCAAAAGTCATGGGAAAAGGTGGTCACTCCCAATTAAGCGTTTGCTAAACCAAGACAAATTTCCCTAGCCAATTCCAATCTGGCTTTCACCCCAAACATTCCACGGTAACTACCCTCCTAAAAGTTTGCAATGAGATCCAGTGTGGAATGGAACTGGGACAACTTACTGGTGCAATATTCCAAGATTTTGCAAAGGCTTTTGATACTGTTGATCATGTTATCTTGCTAAACAAACTCTATTGCTCTGGAATAGGGAAGCATGCTTTAAACTTGTTTCATTCCTACCTATTAGGTAGATCTCAACATGTGTCTATCTCAGACTCTAACTCCAACCCCTTGGATATCACCTGTGGTGTCCCACAAGGCTCTGTTCTGGGGCCCCTACCCTTCTCAGTGTTCACCAATGATCTTCCTACAGCTTGTAAGGGAGCTTCAATACACATGTATGCGGATGACACAATCTTATAAGCACACAGCCCTAATCTCTCCTGTCCTTGGACACATACTTCAATCTGACTTTTTGAGACTTGAAAATTGGATTTCCCAAAACAACCTGTTTTTAAATACTGACAAGACTGTAACAATGGTATTTGAGTCCAAGGCAACATTTTTAATGCTTCCATTGAATGAGCTCCAGATCAGAACCAATGCTAGTACCACCCTAGCCCATCCAGAGAATGACTTCTCTACCAAATGTGATGGAATCAAATGGTACATCCACCAATCCGATTAGTGGACATACCATGTGATGCCTTCCCCTTTTTGGAGTGATGTGATGAAGCTAGTTTAATTATTATTTTAATTACATGGTATTGAATGGTATTGAAGCAGGGGGCCTCCAGAGATGAACCGTATTCATTTCAGCCCCGGGGACCCCTTGCTTCCCAATATACAGGCTCCAGTATGGGGTGCCAGTTTCTCCTGCAAGATTAATTTGCCTGTGTCATGTGACCGGGTCATTGAAACTTGCAGGCGATACCAGCACCCCATACTAGGGCCTATATCTCAGGAAGTAGGGGTTCCCCAGGGCTGAAATTGGCTACGTTGAGCATCTTTTCTAGTAAAAGAGTAAGTTTTAGAGTGCAGGCCTCCGCTTAGTGTTGATTGGTGTAGAAGGGATTTTTTCATTCTCATTTTTTATTGTTTCAGATACATTTTCAGATCTGTTGTTGAAGATTATGTATATCTTTGTTTTTTTGGGGGACTGGGACTGTTTTTTGAAATTCTGTTAAAGACATCCTGGGAAGTATTTTTTTGTGGAGCTCCATTCCCATATGTGTTGTATTGTCTTACATTTTCATATACTCACCATTCACTGTGAAACTACTATTTCACTTCTGTGAAGTCCCTTGCGCTAATTATTTCTGTTTACATTATACTGTAGTTTGAAATTGTTCATTTTCTCTGTTTATTGAGACCTTTGGTGTTATGGGATAAGATTCTTAACCGAATATCTACACTAGTTGATGGGTAAGCCTTAAATTACAGTCTGGTTGACCTCTTGTGCCTCCCCAGGTGGTTCTGTCTGAGATTTGATCTCGGGAGTGTGTGAATGAATAGCAAAAATAAAATGCAACAGGTAAGGGTAATAAAACTGAATGGGAGAAAATAATCCAGGGTTTTAACCTGACCTGGATTAACCTGTCCACTTCCCATGGACAAAAGTGACTTGACAGGAGCATAGTGTAGTAAAGCACTACAGCCCTGAGCCATATATGTGTATTGTGTCAGCCCTAAGAAAACGGAATGATGAGTGGGTCCATAAAGTCCCTAGGTGCCAATTGGGCCCGAGACACAGCCCAGAGCATATATGTTGCAGGTTTATTGTTCTTTCTGCTTAGCCTAGTGTCTGTACTGTGGGAAGGCCCCAGGAGGTTTCAAGCATCCCTTGTTCCCTTAGAATCCCACTGTACTCTATGCACATAGCCCATTACATATAATCCAACTTCAGCCATAGACTACAGGGCTCATTAATGTTTTTAATATTTTGATAAAAAGTTTTGTGATTATGTTTAATAGCTACCCCCATCACCCCCATCACCCCCCACCCTCACCCCTGATTGTTTGATTTACCATGTGACCATCTACCACATGTTGTGCGACTGACAGAAGCCCTACAGTACAGGCAACGCAGACGAAAATGCTGGAATATATATATATATATATATATATATATATATATATATATATATATATATATATATATATATATATATATATATATATAAAAGGAAATATATAGTAGCGCCAATGAATGATATGCTAAACAATTGTGAGTAACAATGAAAAAATAAAAAAATATTATTCCTATAAAAAGGAAAAATAAAAAAATATATTTTAAATATTCTGTGATTCTATGTGCTCAATAAGTGAAATATTAAACTATACAACACATCAAATATAATGCAAAAAAAGTGGAAAGAAGTGATAAACCAGTCCTTTGAATAGAAGTCCTTCAATAGTTGAACAATGAATACTGGTGTGGGGGGATCTCCCGCAGCTCTCAGATAGGATGAACCACATCAAAGGAATACCTATAGGAAAAAGAGAAGAGAGAGCGCACGCCCCATAGCGTAAAATAGTACATTTATTGGAAAGGAGGGGGGGGATGAAGGGAGGGGGGGTGAAAATTCACTCACAAAGGTAAGTATAAAACAGGCTATTTGTGATATATATCACCGCCAATCTGGTCAGTCAGCATCCAGGAACCGCAGTCCAACTCTCACTTGATGCTGCAGGAAGATGGTAGCTGGTGCATGACTCCAGAGGCTCCTTTCGGCAAACAAATCCAGTCTTTTGGAGTTCAAACAATGTCTCTTATAGCAGCTGGCAGAAATGTTGATCCGTGCTCGATGTGGCCCGTCATGCACATGCGTGGTGACGTAATACCGCTCCCTGACGCGTTCAGTCACGTAACTGCGACTTTCTCAAAGGGGGATGAATAGCAAAAATAAAATGCAACGAGTAAGGGTAATAAAACTGAATGGGAGAAAATAATCCAGGGTTTTAACCTGACCTGGATTAACCTGTCCACTTCCCATGGACAAAAGTGACTTGACAGGACCATAGTGTAGTAAAGCACTCCAGCCCTGAGCCATATATGTGTATTGTGTCAGCCCTAAGAAAACGGAATGATGAGTGGGTCCATTAAGTCCCTAGGTGCCAACTGGGCCCGAGACACAGCCCAGAGCATATAGTTACAGGTTTATTGTTCTTGCTGCTTAGCCTAGTGTCTGTACTGGTGGGAAGGCCCCAGGAGGTTTCAAGCATCCCTTGTTCCCATAGAATCCCACTGTACTTTATGCACATAGCCCATTACATATAATCCAACTTCAGCCATAGATTACAGGGCTCTTATTAATGTTTTTAATATTTTGATAAAACGTTTTGTGATTATGTTTAATAGCTACCCCCATCACCCCCATCACCCTCATCAACCCCCCGCCCAACCCTCTACCCTCACCCCTGATTGTTGGATTTACCATGGGGCCATCTACCACATGTTGTGTGACCGACAGAAGCCCTACAGTACAGGCAACGCCGACGAAAATGCTGAATATATATATATAAAAGGAAATATATAGTAGCGCCAATGAATGATGTGCAAAACAATTGTGAGTAACAATGAAAAAATAAAACATTATTATTCCTATAAGAATGAAAAAGAAAAAAATATATTTTAAATATACTGTGATTCTGAAAAGGAGGGGGGCAGGAGAACACAAAATGGATGTGTCTCCCAAAAGAATCCACTATAATGCACTCCTACTTAGTTTAAAATTTAACTTTTAATATATTAACATAAAACATATATTACCTAAAGCGTTGTGTATTGTGCATTAAAAATAAATTAAATTGACAATGACTAGCGTCTGTGTCAGTGAATGTGTGTTGGAGTGATCTCAACCGACAATTGGTAGTAGTAGCTACAGGACACAGAACGCTGCTTAGTCAGGGTATAAACCCCTCTGGAGCACCTATGAGATCAGGTACACGAGTAATAGTAAATAAATAAATAGACATGCACACTCAGTGACTGTGATGTATCGTAAGGCTACCGCAGTCCTGCTTAGACTTGTAAACCACAGAGCACTTGAAGATGTTAATTAAACATGTGTTGCCATCCAATATATATAAAAGTGCTACTGATAGTGTAGTGATGGAGGGTGAATGATTCACAGCATAGTGAAGCAAATGTTCACAGCATATTGATCATTGAATCATTCTACAACACACTCCAAATGGTTAAATCATATAAGAGCAGGCGTGCTTGCACACTGAGTGTAGTGAAGTACCCAATTCAGATCTACATAGATAAATCCAGGAGACTACTGAACACTACATAAAAGCAGCTCCAAGTAGGAGACTGACAACATAGCGCGTCCAACGCGCGTTTCCCTCCAGCAAAGGAGCTTCCTCAGGGACAAATTTGCTTGGGGGAGGAAGAATAAACCCTTATATACCCACACAGTACCTTGATTGCAAATTGAACAAGTTTACACCTGTTGCACATGCGCAGTTGGTCCGTTGTCAAACTGCACCCATCAAATTACACAAATGCTTAATAAACCGTATGTGTAGATTCCCACACATATAGTAACAAAAGTACTGTATTAGTGTGTAAAAACGAGTGTTTTTAGGGCTTTTAGGCAGTCTGGTATAAATCGGCGAAATTTGAGTCTAACGCGCATGCGCGTGGACTCAGAGAATCCAACGGACCAAATGAGTCCCCCCGCGCATGCGTCGGCACTTAGAATAAAATTGGCCAACTCAGAATTAGTGCTGTGCGCATGCGCGAATACTTGTAAACTCTAGCCCGAAATGTATGTAACTGCACATGCGCGGAAACTCCCGAAACCACTCGTTTAGAGGCGCATGTGCAGTGGACTCAGGCAATAGTACTGTCATAGTCCAGGCATGGTGCGCATGCGTTCGGTCTCCGATATTCCTGGTTGACTGCCGTTTGTAGTTGCGCGTAGTGCGCATGCGTCGGGACTTAGAAAATTTAACAAAGTAAAATAGAAATTGTTCATATCGCGCATGCGTCGGGACTTAGAAAAAATTAAGAGAAAATTTCCCAAAATCAAAGGTTTGTTCCTATCGCGCATGCGTGGGCACTTAGAAATATTTAGCCTTATGAACAAAAAGTGTAATTTTATTTGTTCAGACGATCTGTACATGTCCTAAATGTTGGCAAATGGGAAAGATGTTATAAAGTATATGACTAATAATAGCCAATTCATGGTGGGTAAGGGTTAATGGTACTTAATGTAACTATTTTATGCAGAGTGTAGTTGCAAAGATTAGATTATATATATTCCCCCATAGTGATATACTGCACAATGTGTCAGGCTTGAAGGTAGTGGTAAAACCAATAAAGAAAATAGAAAACAAGTTATGTGTATGCATATAGAGATTTTGCATAGAGTATCCATTATGTAATTATCATGCTATACACGTATGTCATACAAAACGACTAAGCCCAAAAATGGGTTTAGAACTTCGGTAATATAGTCAATAATTGGGATGAATAAGTAAATATCTTTCAATATCAAATGCCGGAAAACGGCCTAGTGAACATGGAAAATAATCTGGCTGCTCATATATAAAGAATGTATAAAACACATAAAACACATGAATAAGCCATTTAAACAACTGAAAAACACTGGGCTAGATAATAGAATCTAAACAAAGGAACATAGGTGATCAAATAAAGGGTGTAAATGTAAACCCCTCATTGAGTCCATTGGGGCTCCTTGTTTTTAATTTAAAAATCCATTCTGCTTCAATCCGAAGCAGGGATTGGTCTATATTACCCCCTCTCATGGGGCATTTAAGCTGGTAAATGCCCATGAATTTGATGGCATTAGTATCGCCATTGTGAAATTGTGTCACATGTCTTGCAACAGATGTTTCAGCAGAGTGTTTAATGGAATTAATATGCTCCAAAACACGTCTGCGTAGTTGTCTAGTTGTTTTTCCAACGTATCTCTTACCACATACACATGTGATAAGATAGATAACGTTGGGAGTCCGACAGTTGATGAAGCTGTCCACAGAGAGATTTGATGTATTGTCACAATTGGCGAATACTTTGCCCACATTTATGTGTCTGCATGCTTTGCACCCTTGGCAGCGGTACATACCATTAACAGGGCTCAACCAAGTTGTAATTTTGGAGCGTTGAAAATGGCTGTTCACTAAAGAGTCCCGTAGGTTTCTGGACCGCCTGCTGGTAATCATAGGTCTAGGGCCTATAACCTGTGCCAAGTCATCATCAGCCTGTAGGAGATGCCAATGCCTGGTAAATATCTTTTTAATGGCCCACCAACGTTTATTAAAGGTGCCAATGACCCTGATTGTACTATCCTTAGGTTTTATCTTACTTCTGGACAGGAGAGAAGCCCTGTCGCTATGCAATGCCCGGTGGTAAGCTTTATTTAATGTTTTAATGTGATAGCCACGATTGAGGAATCTAGACCGAAGTTCTTTAGATTGTGTTACAAATTCTTCGGTCGTAGAACAATTCCTCCGAAGTCGGAGATACTGACCAATGGGGATGCCACTTATGAGGCTTCTAGGATGTTGGCTCTGCGCTAGTAACAGACTATTGGTCGCAGTGCTTTTCCTATAGACCTTTGTCTGGATGTTACGATCACCATCAATGTATATGTTCAAATCTAGGAATGTTATTGAGGTGGTACTTAGCACTGTAGTAAGCCTCAAATTCAGAGTGTTTGTATTTAGTTTCTCCACAAACTCATGGAGTAATTGAATGGAACCTTCCCATAGGAGCAGAATGTCATCTATGTACCTGATCCACATAGAAATGTGGTCAGTATACATAGACAGATCCTCACTAAAAACGTGGATACACTCCCACCAGCCCAGGTATAAGTTGGCATATGTTGGGGCACAAGCAGTGCCCATGGCGGTACCCTGGGTCTGGTGGTAATAAAGCCCATCAAAAATAAAATAATTATGTGTCAGAACATAATTTAATAGATCAAGAACGAAGGAGTTGTGTCTGTTAAATCTACGGTCCCTGGTCGACAGAAAGTATTGGGCAGCATTGAGACCATTCTTGTGAACAATGGAAGTGTATAGTGATTCTACATCTAGACTCACAAGAATGGTCTCTGATGTAACGTGGATCCCATCTAGTCTCTTTAGTGTGTCTTTCGTATCCTGAACATACGATGGGAGACTGATGACGAAATCCCTTAGAACCTTGTCTAAGTAAATACTGCTGCCCTCTGACAGACAGTTATTGCCCGAGACTATTGGGCGACCTGGAGGGGACCGTAACCTTTTATGTACCTTAGGTAAGGTATAGAATGTCGCCACCGTGGGTGACCTGGGGTACATAAAGTCAAACTCGCTTCGGCTGATCATATCAGTGTCTAGAGCATTCTGTAGAATGTCTAACAGTTCTAATTTATATTCTGATGTCGGGCTATGGTCAAGGGTCTCATAGCAGTCTTTATCGCTAAGAAGTCTCAAGTTTTCGCTTACATAGGCTTCAGTGTCTTGAATTACGATATTGCCACCTTTATCAGATGGCTTAATTGTGTAGGCCTTATCTGACATCAGTTGTTTTAGTCCAATTTTTTCGTCAGATGTAAGATTATTGGCAGACTTATAATGTTTTGGCTCTGCTTCCAAGTCCCTAGTTACACAGGCAACAAACAATTCGACAGCTGGACAGGTGGTAATTGGCGGGGTAAAATGACTCCTAGGTTTCAGATGTGTAAATGGACCTGTGATGTCATTATCAGGTAAAATATTCTGATCAAAAAGTTGGCAGAGATCTATAACATTTTGTCTCTCTTGTGCATTCAGACCGTCAGTGAGTATGTTTGGATTAGCGGCTGCACGCTTAGCATAAAATTTATGCAGCAACAGCCGTCTTCCAAATAGGTTTAAATCCTTGACCCACTCAAATAGATTGAAGTCTGACGTGGGTGAAAAGGATAGACCTTTCTTTAGTAGATTCAGTTGAACCTCACTGAAGGGGTGGCTAGAAAGGTTAAAGATTTGCAAGGCATCATCATCTGCGGGGTCCTCAGTCACGGGTTGATTAGATTTTAGCTTTTTTTGGTGTTTGTTCTCAAGCTTCTTTTTTCCTCTCCTGGTTTTGCGTTTTGGAGGGCCTGAGCTAAAAAACCAACCTGCGTGTCTTTAGTAACCTTGATCCCTCTGCCTTTATTTTGGCCTTTAGGTCTAGAGCTAGTTGGTTCACTATCTGAGGCATCTGTTTCTGATGAGGAATAATCAGAGTAATTGCCTCTACGCCTAGACCTAGTGGGATATCGATAGACAGTGCCCTGCTCATAATCATTAGTGTCACGTATATATTTCGTATGTTTTCTATCTTTCAGTTCCTGTCTGAACTTTGACATATTTATTTCCAATTTTTTCTCCATATCTTCAAATTCTTTAAGTTGATTGTATTTGCTTAAGTCTTTGAGATTAGTATCAAGTTCTTTATTGGTCTCATCTAACCTTGATTTTTCATGATCAATAAGGAGATCCATAAGCGCAAAGGAACATCTAGATAGAGCATCTTCCCATTTTTTAATAAAATCCTGGGACGTGATGTAATAAGCAGGGCACAATCGAAGTCTAAGGCCACGTGGAATCATGTTGGAGTCAAGATAGCTTTGCAAACTTGTGATCTCCCACCAGACTTTTGACTGTGTGCGTAACAGTTGTGAAATATTGCGAAAATAATTAACAATATCTTGTCCTGCACCAAATGTTTCATGTGTGGTTTTAGTGAAGACATTTCTGGCCTCATCTTGCCAGCCAGATATATCCATGCCACTAGTGAGGTAACCAGCCATGATATGTGTGTGAATTGGATCCACTACCTAGAAGGGGTTAATTAGAGTACCCCAGAAAGGTAGTACAGAAAAACACTAGGGTTAGGGAGTGATCACAAAGCCACACTAATTGAGGCAAATAATGAGTAAATAAATGGTAATCCAAAAAAGTGGGTGCAAACTGTGAACTGTAAAGTGAATCAGAAAAGGAGGGGGGCAGGAGAACACAAAATGGATGTGTCTCCCAAAAGAATCCACTATAATGCACTCCTACTTAGTTTAAAATTTAACTTTTAATATATTAACATAAAACATATATTACCTAAAGCGTTGTGTATTGTGCATTAAAAATAAATTAAATTGACAATGACTAGCGTCTGTGTCAGTGAATGTGTGTTGGAGTGATCTCAACCGACAATTGGTAGTAGTAGCTACAGGACACAGAACGCTGCTTAGTCAGGGTATAAACCCCTCTGGAGCACCTATGAGATCAGGTACACGAGTAATAGTAAATAAATAAATAGACATGCACACTCAGTGACTGTGATGTATCGTAAGGCTACCGCAGTCCTGCTTAGACTTGTAAACCACAGAGCACTTGAAGATGTTAATTAAACATGTGTTGCCATCCAATATATATAAAAGTGCTACTGATAGTGTAGTGATGGAGGGTGAATGATTCACAGCATAGTGAAGCAAATGTTCACAGCATATTGATCATTGAATCATTCTACAACACACTCCAAATGGTTAAATCATATAAGAGCAGGCGTGCTTGCACACTGAGTGTAGTGAAGTACCCAATTCAGATCTACATAGATAAATCCAGGAGACTACTGAACACTACATAAAAGCAGCTCCAAGTAGGAGACTGACAACATAGCGCGTCCAACGCGCGTTTCCCTCCAGCAAAGGAGCTTCCTCAGGGACAAATTTGCTTGGGGGAGGAAGAATAAACCCTTATATACCCACACAGTACCTTGATTGCAAATTGAACAAGTTTACACCTGTTGCACATGCGCAGTTGGTCCGTTGTCAAACTGCACCCATCAAATTACACAAATGCTTAATAAACCGTATGTGTAGATTCCCACACATATAGTAACAAAAGTACTGTATTAGTGTGTAAAAACGAGTGTTTTTAGGGCTTTTAGGCAGTCTGGTATAAATCGGCGAAATTTGAGTCTAACGCGCATGCGCGTGGACTCAGAGAATCCAACGGACCAAATGAGTCCCCCCGCGCATGCGTCGGCACTTAGAATAAAATTGGCCAACTCAGAATTAGTGCTGTGCGCATGCGCGAATACTTGTAAACTCTAGCCCGAAATGTATGTAACTGCACATGCGCGGAAACTCCCGAAACCACTCGTTTAGAGGCGCATGTGCAGTGGACTCAGGCAATAGTACTGTCATAGTCCAGGCATGGTGCGCATGCGTTCGGTCTCCGATATTCCTGGTTGACTGCCGTTTGTAGTTGCGCGTAGTGCGCATGCGTCGGGACTTAGAAAATTTAACAAAGTAAAATAGAAATTGTTCATATCGCGCATGCGTCGGGACTTAGAAAAAATTAAGAGAAAATTTCCCAAAATCAAAGGTTTGTTCCTATCGCGCATGCGTGGGCACTTAGAAATATTTAGCCTTATGAACAAAAAGTGTAATTTTATTTGTTCAGACGATCTGTACATGTCCTAAATGTTGGCAAATGGGAAAGATGTTATAAAGTATATGACTAATAATAGCCAATTCATGGTGGGTAAGGGTTAATGGTACTTAATGTAACTATTTTATGCAGAGTGTAGTTGCAAAGATTAGATTATATATATTCCCCCATAGTGATATACTGCACAATGTGTCAGGCTTGAAGGTAGTGGTAAAACCAATAAAGAAAATAGAAAACAAGTTATGTGTATGCATATAGAGATTTTGCATAGAGTATCCATTATGTAATTATCATGCTATACACGTATGTCATACAAAACGACTAAGCCCAAAAATGGGTTTAGAACTTCGGTAATATAGTCAATAATTGGGATGAATAAGTAAATATCTTTCAATATCAAATGCCGGAAAACGGCCTAGTGAACATGGAAAATAATCTGGCTGCTCATATATAAAGAATGTATAAAACACATAAAACACATGAATAAGCCATTTAAACAACTGAAAAACACTGGGCTAGATAATAGAATCTAAACAAAGGAACATAGGTGATCAAATAAAGGGTGTAAATGTAAACCCCTCATTGAGTCCATTGGGGCTCCTTGTTTTTAATTTAAAAATCCATTCTGCTTCAATCCGAAGCAGGGATTGGTCTATATTACCCCCTCTCATGGGGCATTTAAGCTGGTAAATGCCCATGAATTTGATGGCATTAGTATCGCCATTGTGAAATTGTGTCACATGTCTTGCAACAGATGTTTCAGCAGAGTGTTTAATGGAATTAATATGCTCCAAAACACGTCTGCGTAGTTGTCTAGTTGTTTTTCCAACGTATCTCTTACCACATACACATGTGATAAGATAGATAACGTTGGGAGTCCGACAGTTGATGAAGCTGTCCACAGAGAGATTTGATGTATTGTCACAATTGGCGAATACTTTGCCCACATTTATGTGTCTGCATGCTTTGCACCCTTGGCAGCGGTACATACCATTAACAGGGCTCAACCAAGTTGTAATTTTGGAGCGTTGAAAATGGCTGTTCACTAAAGAGTCCCGTAGGTTTCTGGACCGCCTGCTGGTAATCATAGGTCTAGGGCCTATAACCTGTGCCAAGTCATCATCAGCCTGTAGGAGATGCCAATGCCTGGTAAATATCTTTTTAATGGCCCACCAACGTTTATTAAAGGTGCCAATGACCCTGATTGTACTATCCTTAGGTTTTATCTTACTTCTGGACAGGAGAGAAGCCCTGTCGCTATGCAATGCCCGGTGGTAAGCTTTATTTAATGTTTTAATGTGATAGCCACGATTGAGGAATCTAGACCGAAGTTCTTTAGATTGTGTTACAAATTCTTCGGTCGTAGAACAATTCCTCCGAAGTCGGAGATACTGACCAATGGGGATGCCACTTATGAGGCTTCTAGGATGTTGGCTCTGCGCTAGTAACAGACTATTGGTCGCAGTGCTTTTCCTATAGACCTTTGTCTGGATGTTACGATCACCATCAATGTATATGTTCAAATCTAGGAATGTTATTGAGGTGGTACTTAGCACTGTAGTAAGCCTCAAATTCAGAGTGTTTGTATTTAGTTTCTCCACAAACTCATGGAGTAATTGAATGGAACCTTCCCATAGGAGCAGAATGTCATCTATGTACCTGATCCACATAGAAATGTGGTCAGTATACATAGACAGATCCTCACTAAAAACGTGGATACACTCCCACCAGCCCAGGTATAAGTTGGCATATGTTGGGGCACAAGCAGTGCCCATGGCGGTACCCTGGGTCTGGTGGTAATAAAGCCCATCAAAAATAAAATAATTATGTGTCAGAACATAATTTAATAGATCAAGAACGAAGGAGTTGTGTCTGTTAAATCTACGGTCCCTGGTCGACAGAAAGTATTGGGCAGCATTGAGACCATTCTTGTGAACAATGGAAGTGTATAGTGATTCTACATCTAGACTCACAAGAATGGTCTCTGATGTAACGTGGATCCCATCTAGTCTCTTTAGTGTGTCTTTCGTATCCTGAACATACGATGGGAGACTGATGACGAAATCCCTTAGAACCTTGTCTAAGTAAATACTGCTGCCCTCTGACAGACAGTTATTGCCCGAGACTATTGGGCGACCTGGAGGGGACCGTAACCTTTTATGTACCTTAGGTAAGGTATAGAATGTCGCCACCGTGGGTGACCTGGGGTACATAAAGTCAAACTCGCTTCGGCTGATCATATCAGTGTCTAGAGCATTCTGTAGAATGTCTAACAGTTCTAATTTATATTCTGATGTCGGGCTATGGTCAAGGGTCTCATAGCAGTCTTTATCGCTAAGAAGTCTCAAGTTTTCGCTTACATAGGCTTCAGTGTCTTGAATTACGATATTGCCACCTTTATCAGATGGCTTAATTGTGTAGGCCTTATCTGACATCAGTTGTTTTAGTCCAATTTTTTCGTCAGATGTAAGATTATTGGCAGACTTATAATGTTTTGGCTCTGCTTCCAAGTCCCTAGTTACACAGGCAACAAACAATTCGACAGCTGGACAGGTGGTAATTGGCGGGGTAAAATGACTCCTAGGTTTCAGATGTGTAAATGGACCTGTGATGTCATTATCAGGTAAAATATTCTGATCAAAAAGTTGGCAGAGATCTATAACATTTTGTCTCTCTTGTGCATTCAGACCGTCAGTGAGTATGTTTGGATTAGCGGCTGCACGCTTAGCATAAAATTTATGCAGCAACAGCCGTCTTCCAAATAGGTTTAAATCCTTGACCCACTCAAATAGATTGAAGTCTGACGTGGGTGAAAAGGATAGACCTTTCTTTAGTAGATTCAGTTGAACCTCACTGAAGGGGTGGCTAGAAAGGTTAAAGATTTGCAAGGCATCATCATCTGCGGGGTCCTCAGTCACGGGTTGATTAGATTTTAGCTTTTTTTGGTGTTTGTTCTCAAGCTTCTTTTTTCCTCTCCTGGTTTTGCGTTTTGGAGGGCCTGAGCTAAAAAACCAACCTGCGTGTCTTTAGTAACCTTGATCCCTCTGCCTTTATTTTGGCCTTTAGGTCTAGAGCTAGTTGGTTCACTATCTGAGGCATCTGTTTCTGATGAGGAATAATCAGAGTAATTGCCTCTACGCCTAGACCTAGTGGGATATCGATAGACAGTGCCCTGCTCATAATCATTAGTGTCACGTATATATTTCGTATGTTTTCTATCTTTCAGTTCCTGTCTGAACTTTGACATATTTATTTCCAATTTTTTCTCCATATCTTCAAATTCTTTAAGTTGATTGTATTTGCTTAAGTCTTTGAGATTAGTATCAAGTTCTTTATTGGTCTCATCTAACCTTGATTTTTCATGATCAATAAGGAGATCCATAAGCGCAAAGGAACATCTAGATAGAGCATCTTCCCATTTTTTAATAAAATCCTGGGACGTGATGTAATAAGCAGGGCACAATCGAAGTCTAAGGCCACGTGGAATCATGTTGGAGTCAAGATAGCTTTGCAAACTTGTGATCTCCCACCAGACTTTTGACTGTGTGCGTAACAGTTGTGAAATATTGCGAAAATAATTAACAATATCTTGTCCTGCACCAAATGTTTCATGTGTGGTTTTAGTGAAGACATTTCTGGCCTCATCTTGCCAGCCAGATATATCCATGCCACTAGTGAGGTAACCAGCCATGATATGTGTGTGAATTGGATCCACTACCTAGAAGGGGTTAATTAGAGTACCCCAGAAAGGTAGTACAGAAAAACACTAGGGTTAGGGAGTGATCACAAAGCCACACTAATTGAGGCAAATAATGAGTAAATAAATGGTAATCCAAAAAAGTGGGTGCAAACTGTGAACTGTAAAGTGAATCAGAAAAGGAGGGGGGCAGGAGAACACAAAATGGATGTGTCTCCCAAAAGAATCCACTATAATGCACTCCTACTTAGTTTAAAATTTAACTTTTAATATATTAACATAAAACATATATTACCTAAAGCGTTGTGTATTGTGCATTAAAAATAAATTAAATTGACAATGACTAGCGTCTGTGTCAGTGAATGTGTGTTGGAGTGATCTCAACCGACAATTGGTAGTAGTAGCTACAGGACACAGAACGCTGCTTAGTCAGGGTATAAACCCCTCTGGAGCACCTATGAGATCAGGTACACGAGTAATAGTAAATAAATAAATAGACATGCACACTCAGTGACTGTGATGTATCGTAAGGCTACCGCAGTCCTGCTTAGACTTGTAAACCACAGAGCACTTGAAGATGTTAATTAAACATGTGTTGCCATCCAATATATATAAAAGTGCTACTGATAGTGTAGTGATGGAGGGTGAATGATTCACAGCATAGTGAAGCAAATGTTCACAGCATATTGATCATTGAATCATTCTACAACACACTCCAAATGGTTAAATCATATAAGAGCAGGCGTGCTTGCACACTGAGTGTAGTGAAGTACCCAATTCAGATCTACATAGATAAATCCAGGAGACTACTGAACACTACATAAAAGCAGCTCCAAGTAGGAGACTGACAACATAGCGCGTCCAACGCGCGTTTCCCTCCAGCAAAGGAGCTTCCTCAGGGACAAATTTGCTTGGGGGAGGAAGAATAAACCCTTATATACCCACACAGTACCTTGATTGCAAATTGAACAAGTTTACACCTGTTGCACATGCGCAGTTGGTCCGTTGTCAAACTGCACCCATCAAATTACACAAATGCTTAATAAACCGTATGTGTAGATTCCCACACATATAGTAACAAAAGTACTGTATTAGTGTGTAAAAACGAGTGTTTTTAGGGCTTTTAGGCAGTCTGGTATAAATCGGCGAAATTTGAGTCTAACGCGCATGCGCGTGGACTCAGAGAATCCAACGGACCAAATGAGTCCCCCCGCGCATGCGTCGGCACTTAGAATAAAATTGGCCAACTCAGAATTAGTGCTGTGCGCATGCGCGAATACTTGTAAACTCTAGCCCGAAATGTATGTAACTGCACATGCGCGGAAACTCCCGAAACCACTCGTTTAGAGGCGCATGTGCAGTGGACTCAGGCAATAGTACTGTCATAGTCCAGGCATGGTGCGCATGCGTTCGGTCTCCGATATTCCTGGTTGACTGCCGTTTGTAGTTGCGCGTAGTGCGCATGCGTCGGGACTTAGAAAATTTAACAAAGTAAAATAGAAATTGTTCATATCGCGCATGCGTCGGGACTTAGAAAAAATTAAGAGAAAATTTCCCAAAATCAAAGGTTTGTTCCTATCGCGCATGCGTGGGCACTTAGAAATATTTAGCCTTATGAACAAAAAGTGTAATTTTATTTGTTCAGACGATCTGTACATGTCCTAAATGTTGGCAAATGGGAAAGATGTTATAAAGTATATGACTAATAATAGCCAATTCATGGTGGGTAAGGGTTAATGGTACTTAATGTAACTATTTTATGCAGAGTGTAGTTGCAAAGATTAGATTATATATATTCCCCCATAGTGATATACTGCACAATGTGTCAGGCTTGAAGGTAGTGGTAAAACCAATAAAGAAAATAGAAAACAAGTTATGTGTATGCATATAGAGATTTTGCATAGAGTATCCATTATGTAATTATCATGCTATACACGTATGTCATACAAAACGACTAAGCCCAAAAATGGGTTTAGAACTTCGGTAATATAGTCAATAATTGGGATGAATAAGTAAATATCTTTCAATATCAAATGCCGGAAAACGGCCTAGTGAACATGGAAAATAATCTGGCTGCTCATATATAAAGAATGTATAAAACACATAAAACACATGAATAAGCCATTTAAACAACTGAAAAACACTGGGCTAGATAATAGAATCTAAACAAAGGAACATAGGTGATCAAATAAAGGGTGTAAATGTAAACCCCTCATTGAGTCCATTGGGGCTCCTTGTTTTTAATTTAAAAATCCATTCTGCTTCAATCCGAAGCAGGGATTGGTCTATATTACCCCCTCTCATGGGGCATTTAAGCTGGTAAATGCCCATGAATTTGATGGCATTAGTATCGCCATTGTGAAATTGTGTCACATGTCTTGCAACAGATGTTTCAGCAGAGTGTTTAATGGAATTAATATGCTCCAAAACACGTCTGCGTAGTTGTCTAGTTGTTTTTCCAACGTATCTCTTACCACATACACATGTGATAAGATAGATAACGTTGGGAGTCCGACAGTTGATGAAGCTGTCCACAGAGAGATTTGATGTATTGTCACAATTGGCGAATACTTTGCCCACATTTATGTGTCTGCATGCTTTGCACCCTTGGCAGCGGTACATACCATTAACAGGGCTCAACCAAGTTGTAATTTTGGAGCGTTGAAAATGGCTGTTCACTAAAGAGTCCCGTAGGTTTCTGGACCGCCTGCTGGTAATCATAGGTCTAGGGCCTATAACCTGTGCCAAGTCATCATCAGCCTGTAGGAGATGCCAATGCCTGGTAAATATCTTTTTAATGGCCCACCAACGTTTATTAAAGGTGCCAATGACCCTGATTGTACTATCCTTAGGTTTTATCTTACTTCTGGACAGGAGAGAAGCCCTGTCGCTATGCAATGCCCGGTGGTAAGCTTTATTTAATGTTTTAATGTGATAGCCACGATTGAGGAATCTAGACCGAAGTTCTTTAGATTGTGTTACAAATTCTTCGGTCGTAGAACAATTCCTCCGAAGTCGGAGATACTGACCAATGGGGATGCCACTTATGAGGCTTCTAGGATGTTGGCTCTGCGCTAGTAACAGACTATTGGTCGCAGTGCTTTTCCTATAGACCTTTGTCTGGATGTTACGATCACCATCAATGTATATGTTCAAATCTAGGAATGTTATTGAGGTGGTACTTAGCACTGTAGTAAGCCTCAAATTCAGAGTGTTTGTATTTAGTTTCTCCACAAACTCATGGAGTAATTGAATGGAACCTTCCCATAGGAGCAGAATGTCATCTATGTACCTGATCCACATAGAAATGTGGTCAGTATACATAGACAGATCCTCACTAAAAACGTGGATACACTCCCACCAGCCCAGGTATAAGTTGGCATATGTTGGGGCACAAGCAGTGCCCATGGCGGTACCCTGGGTCTGGTGGTAATAAAGCCCATCAAAAATAAAATAATTATGTGTCAGAACATAATTTAATAGATCAAGAACGAAGGAGTTGTGTCTGTTAAATCTACGGTCCCTGGTCGACAGAAAGTATTGGGCAGCATTGAGACCATTCTTGTGAACAATGGAAGTGTATAGTGATTCTACATCTAGACTCACAAGAATGGTCTCTGATGTAACGTGGATCCCATCTAGTCTCTTTAGTGTGTCTTTCGTATCCTGAACATACGATGGGAGACTGATGACGAAATCCCTTAGAACCTTGTCTAAGTAAATACTGCTGCCCTCTGACAGACAGTTATTGCCCGAGACTATTGGGCGACCTGGAGGGGACCGTAACCTTTTATGTACCTTAGGTAAGGTATAGAATGTCGCCACCGTGGGTGACCTGGGGTACATAAAGTCAAACTCGCTTCGGCTGATCATATCAGTGTCTAGAGCATTCTGTAGAATGTCTAACAGTTCTAATTTATATTCTGATGTCGGGCTATGGTCAAGGGTCTCATAGCAGTCTTTATCGCTAAGAAGTCTCAAGTTTTCGCTTACATAGGCTTCAGTGTCTTGAATTACGATATTGCCACCTTTATCAGATGGCTTAATTGTGTAGGCCTTATCTGACATCAGTTGTTTTAGTCCAATTTTTTCGTCAGATGTAAGATTATTGGCAGACTTATAATGTTTTGGCTCTGCTTCCAAGTCCCTAGTTACACAGGCAACAAACAATTCGACAGCTGGACAGGTGGTAATTGGCGGGGTAAAATGACTCCTAGGTTTCAGATGTGTAAATGGACCTGTGATGTCATTATCAGGTAAAATATTCTGATCAAAAAGTTGGCAGAGATCTATAACATTTTGTCTCTCTTGTGCATTCAGACCGTCAGTGAGTATGTTTGGATTAGCGGCTGCACGCTTAGCATAAAATTTATGCAGCAACAGCCGTCTTCCAAATAGGTTTAAATCCTTGACCCACTCAAATAGATTGAAGTCTGACGTGGGTGAAAAGGATAGACCTTTCTTTAGTAGATTCAGTTGAACCTCACTGAAGGGGTGGCTAGAAAGGTTAAAGATTTGCAAGGCATCATCATCTGCGGGGTCCTCAGTCACGGGTTGATTAGATTTTAGCTTTTTTTGGTGTTTGTTCTCAAGCTTCTTTTTTCCTCTCCTGGTTTTGCGTTTTGGAGGGCCTGAGCTAAAAAACCAACCTGCGTGTCTTTAGTAACCTTGATCCCTCTGCCTTTATTTTGGCCTTTAGGTCTAGAGCTAGTTGGTTCACTATCTGAGGCATCTGTTTCTGATGAGGAATAATCAGAGTAATTGCCTCTACGCCTAGACCTAGTGGGATATCGATAGACAGTGCCCTGCTCATAATCATTAGTGTCACGTATATATTTCGTATGTTTTCTATCTTTCAGTTCCTGTCTGAACTTTGACATATTTATTTCCAATTTTTTCTCCATATCTTCAAATTCTTTAAGTTGATTGTATTTGCTTAAGTCTTTGAGATTAGTATCAAGTTCTTTATTGGTCTCATCTAACCTTGATTTTTCATGATCAATAAGGAGATCCATAAGCGCAAAGGAACATCTAGATAGAGCATCTTCCCATTTTTTAATAAAATCCTGGGACGTGATGTAATAAGCAGGGCACAATCGAAGTCTAAGGCCACGTGGAATCATGTTGGAGTCAAGATAGCTTTGCAAACTTGTGATCTCCCACCAGACTTTTGACTGTGTGCGTAACAGTTGTGAAATATTGCGAAAATAATTAACAATATCTTGTCCTGCACCAAATGTTTCATGTGTGGTTTTAGTGAAGACATTTCTGGCCTCATCTTGCCAGCCAGATATATCCATGCCACTAGTGAGGTAACCAGCCATGATATGTGTGTGAATTGGATCCACTACCTAGAAGGGGTTAATTAGAGTACCCCAGAAAGGTAGTACAGAAAAACACTAGGGTTAGGGAGTGATCACAAAGCCACACTAATTGAGGCAAATAATGAGTAAATAAATGGTAATCCAAAAAAGTGGGTGCAAACTGTGAACTGTAAAGTGAATCAGAAAAGGAGGGGGGCAGGAGAACACAAAATGGATGTGTCTCCCAAAAGAATCCACTATAATGCACTCCTACTTAGTTTAAAATTTAACTTTTAATATATTAACATAAAACATATATTACCTAAAGCGTTGTGTATTGTGCATTAAAAATAAATTAAATTGACAATGACTAGCGTCTGTGTCAGTGAATGTGTGTTGGAGTGATCTCAACCGACAATTGGTAGTAGTAGCTACAGGACACAGAACGCTGCTTAGTCAGGGTATAAACCCCTCTGGAGCACCTATGAGATCAGGTACACGAGTAATAGTAAATAAATAAATAGACATGCACACTCAGTGACTGTGATGTATCGTAAGGCTACCGCAGTCCTGCTTAGACTTGTAAACCACAGAGCACTTGAAGATGTTAATTAAACATGTGTTGCCATCCAATATATATAAAAGTGCTACTGATAGTGTAGTGATGGAGGGTGAATGATTCACAGCATAGTGAAGCAAATGTTCACAGCATATTGATCATTGAATCATTCTACAACACACTCCAAATGGTTAAATCATATAAGAGCAGGCGTGCTTGCACACTGAGTGTAGTGAAGTACCCAATTCAGATCTACATAGATAAATCCAGGAGACTACTGAACACTACATAAAAGCAGCTCCAAGTAGGAGACTGACAACATAGCGCGTCCAACGCGCGTTTCCCTCCAGCAAAGGAGCTTCCTCAGGGACAAATTTGCTTGGGGGAGGAAGAATAAACCCTTATATACCCACACAGTACCTTGATTGCAAATTGAACAAGTTTACACCTGTTGCACATGCGCAGTTGGTCCGTTGTCAAACTGCACCCATCAAATTACACAAATGCTTAATAAACCGTATGTGTAGATTCCCACACATATAGTAACAAAAGTACTGTATTAGTGTGTAAAAACGAGTGTTTTTAGGGCTTTTAGGCAGTCTGGTATAAATCGGCGAAATTTGAGTCTAACGCGCATGCGCGTGGACTCAGAGAATCCAACGGACCAAATGAGTCCCCCCGCGCATGCGTCGGCACTTAGAATAAAATTGGCCAACTCAGAATTAGTGCTGTGCGCATGCGCGAATACTTGTAAACTCTAGCCCGAAATGTATGTAACTGCACATGCGCGGAAACTCCCGAAACCACTCGTTTAGAGGCGCATGTGCAGTGGACTCAGGCAATAGTACTGTCATAGTCCAGGCATGGTGCGCATGCGTTCGGTCTCCGATATTCCTGGTTGACTGCCGTTTGTAGTTGCGCGTAGTGCGCATGCGTCGGGACTTAGAAAATTTAACAAAGTAAAATAGAAATTGTTCATATCGCGCATGCGTCGGGACTTAGAAAAAATTAAGAGAAAATTTCCCAAAATCAAAGGTTTGTTCCTATCGCGCATGCGTGGGCACTTAGAAATATTTAGCCTTATGAACAAAAAGTGTAATTTTATTTGTTCAGACGATCTGTACATGTCCTAAATGTTGGCAAATGGGAAAGATGTTATAAAGTATATGACTAATAATAGCCAATTCATGGTGGGTAAGGGTTAATGGTACTTAATGTAACTATTTTATGCAGAGTGTAGTTGCAAAGATTAGATTATATATATTCCCCCATAGTGATATACTGCACAATGTGTCAGGCTTGAAGGTAGTGGTAAAACCAATAAAGAAAATAGAAAACAAGTTATGTGTATGCATATAGAGATTTTGCATAGAGTATCCATTATGTAATTATCATGCTATACACGTATGTCATACAAAACGACTAAGCCCAAAAATGGGTTTAGAACTTCGGTAATATAGTCAATAATTGGGATGAATAAGTAAATATCTTTCAATATCAAATGCCGGAAAACGGCCTAGTGAACATGGAAAATAATCTGGCTGCTCATATATAAAGAATGTATAAAACACATAAAACACATGAATAAGCCATTTAAACAACTGAAAAACACTGGGCTAGATAATAGAATCTAAACAAAGGAACATAGGTGATCAAATAAAGGGTGTAAATGTAAACCCCTCATTGAGTCCATTGGGGCTCCTTGTTTTTAATTTAAAAATCCATTCTGCTTCAATCCGAAGCAGGGATTGGTCTATATTACCCCCTCTCATGGGGCATTTAAGCTGGTAAATGCCCATGAATTTGATGGCATTAGTATCGCCATTGTGAAATTGTGTCACATGTCTTGCAACAGATGTTTCAGCAGAGTGTTTAATGGAATTAATATGCTCCAAAACACGTCTGCGTAGTTGTCTAGTTGTTTTTCCAACGTATCTCTTACCACATACACATGTGATAAGATAGATAACGTTGGGAGTCCGACAGTTGATGAAGCTGTCCACAGAGAGATTTGATGTATTGTCACAATTGGCGAATACTTTGCCCACATTTATGTGTCTGCATGCTTTGCACCCTTGGCAGCGGTACATACCATTAACAGGGCTCAACCAAGTTGTAATTTTGGAGCGTTGAAAATGGCTGTTCACTAAAGAGTCCCGTAGGTTTCTGGACCGCCTGCTGGTAATCATAGGTCTAGGGCCTATAACCTGTGCCAAGTCATCATCAGCCTGTAGGAGATGCCAATGCCTGGTAAATATCTTTTTAATGGCCCACCAACGTTTATTAAAGGTGCCAATGACCCTGATTGTACTATCCTTAGGTTTTATCTTACTTCTGGACAGGAGAGAAGCCCTGTCGCTATGCAATGCCCGGTGGTAAGCTTTATTTAATGTTTTAATGTGATAGCCACGATTGAGGAATCTAGACCGAAGTTCTTTAGATTGTGTTACAAATTCTTCGGTCGTAGAACAATTCCTCCGAAGTCGGAGATACTGACCAATGGGGATGCCACTTATGAGGCTTCTAGGATGTTGGCTCTGCGCTAGTAACAGACTATTGGTCGCAGTGCTTTTCCTATAGACCTTTGTCTGGATGTTACGATCACCATCAATGTATATGTTCAAATCTAGGAATGTTATTGAGGTGGTACTTAGCACTGTAGTAAGCCTCAAATTCAGAGTGTTTGTATTTAGTTTCTCCACAAACTCATGGAGTAATTGAATGGAACCTTCCCATAGGAGCAGAATGTCATCTATGTACCTGATCCACATAGAAATGTGGTCAGTATACATAGACAGATCCTCACTAAAAACGTGGATACACTCCCACCAGCCCAGGTATAAGTTGGCATATGTTGGGGCACAAGCAGTGCCCATGGCGGTACCCTGGGTCTGGTGGTAATAAAGCCCATC
This sequence comes from Ascaphus truei, assembly GCF_040206685.1. NCBI lineage: Eukaryota > Metazoa > Chordata > Amphibia > Anura > Ascaphidae > Ascaphus > Ascaphus truei. The sequence continues at coordinate 311,061,330 of NC_134486.1, read as the reverse complement.
AAAAATAAAATAATTATGTGTCAGAACATAATTTAATAGATCAAGAACGAAGGAGTTGTGTCTGTTAAATCTACGGTCCCTGGTCGACAGAAAGTATTGGGCAGCATTGAGACCATTCTTGTGAACAATGGAAGTGTATAGTGATTCTACATCTAGACTCACAAGAATGGTCTCTGATGTAACGTGGATCCCATCTAGTCTCTTTAGTGTGTCTTTCGTATCCTGAACATACGATGGGAGACTGATGACGAAATCCCTTAGAACCTTGTCTAAGTAAATACTGCTGCCCTCTGACAGACAGTTATTGCCCGAGACTATTGGGCGACCTGGAGGGGACCGTAACCTTTTATGTACCTTAGGTAAGGTATAGAATGTCGCCACCGTGGGTGACCTGGGGTACATAAAGTCAAACTCGCTTCGGCTGATCATATCAGTGTCTAGAGCATTCTGTAGAATGTCTAACAGTTCTAATTTATATTCTGATGTCGGGCTATGGTCAAGGGTCTCATAGCAGTCTTTATCGCTAAGAAGTCTCAAGTTTTCGCTTACATAGGCTTCAGTGTCTTGAATTACGATATTGCCACCTTTATCAGATGGCTTAATTGTGTAGGCCTTATCTGACATCAGTTGTTTTAGTCCAATTTTTTCGTCAGATGTAAGATTATTGGCAGACTTATAATGTTTTGGCTCTGCTTCCAAGTCCCTAGTTACACAGGCAACAAACAATTCGACAGCTGGACAGGTGGTAATTGGCGGGGTAAAATGACTCCTAGGTTTCAGATGTGTAAATGGACCTGTGATGTCATTATCAGGTAAAATATTCTGATCAAAAAGTTGGCAGAGATCTATAACATTTTGTCTCTCTTGTGCATTCAGACCGTCAGTGAGTATGTTTGGATTAGCGGCTGCACGCTTAGCATAAAATTTATGCAGCAACAGCCGTCTTCCAAATAGGTTTAAATCCTTGACCCACTCAAATAGATTGAAGTCTGACGTGGGTGAAAAGGATAGACCTTTCTTTAGTAGATTCAGTTGAACCTCACTGAAGGGGTGGCTAGAAAGGTTAAAGATTTGCAAGGCATCATCATCTGCGGGGTCCTCAGTCACGGGTTGATTAGATTTTAGCTTTTTTTGGTGTTTGTTCTCAAGCTTCTTTTTTCCTCTCCTGGTTTTGCGTTTTGGAGGGCCTGAGCTAAAAAACCAACCTGCGTGTCTTTAGTAACCTTGATCCCTCTGCCTTTATTTTGGCCTTTAGGTCTAGAGCTAGTTGGTTCACTATCTGAGGCATCTGTTTCTGATGAGGAATAATCAGAGTAATTGCCTCTACGCCTAGACCTAGTGGGATATCGATAGACAGTGCCCTGCTCATAATCATTAGTGTCACGTATATATTTCGTATGTTTTCTATCTTTCAGTTCCTGTCTGAACTTTGACATATTTATTTCCAATTTTTTCTCCATATCTTCAAATTCTTTAAGTTGATTGTATTTGCTTAAGTCTTTGAGATTAGTATCAAGTTCTTTATTGGTCTCATCTAACCTTGATTTTTCATGATCAATAAGGAGATCCATAAGCGCAAAGGAACATCTAGATAGAGCATCTTCCCATTTTTTAATAAAATCCTGGGACGTGATGTAATAAGCAGGGCACAATCGAAGTCTAAGGCCACGTGGAATCATGTTGGAGTCAAGATAGCTTTGCAAACTTGTGATCTCCCACCAGACTTTTGACTGTGTGCGTAACAGTTGTGAAATATTGCGAAAATAATTAACAATATCTTGTCCTGCACCAAATGTTTCATGTGTGGTTTTAGTGAAGACATTTCTGGCCTCATCTTGCCAGCCAGATATATCCATGCCACTAGTGAGGTAACCAGCCATGATATGTGTGTGAATTGGATCCACTACCTAGAAGGGGTTAATTAGAGTACCCCAGAAAGGTAGTACAGAAAAACACTAGGGTTAGGGAGTGATCACAAAGCCACACTAATTGAGGCAAATAATGAGTAAATAAATGGTAATCCAAAAAAGTGGGTGCAAACTGTGAACTGTAAAGTGAATCAGAAAAGGAGGTGGGCAGGAGAACACAAAATGGATGTGTCTCCCAAAAGAATCCACTATAATGCACTCCTACTTAGTTTAAAATTTAACTTTTAATATATTAACATAAAACATATATTACCTAAAGCGTTGTGTATTGTGCATTAAAAATAAATTAAATTGACAATGACTAGCGTCTGTGTCAGTGAATGTGTGTTGGAGTGATCTCAACCGACAATTGGTAGTAGTAGCTACAGGACACATAACGCTGTTTAGTCAGGGTATAAACCCCTCTGGAGCACCTATGAGATCAGGTACACGAGTAATAGTAAATAAATAAATAGACATGCACACTCAGTGACTGTGATGTATCGTAAGGCTACCGCAGTCCTGCTTAGACTTGTAAACCACAGAGCACTTGAAGATGTTAATTAAACATGTGTTGCCATCCAATATATATAAAAGTGCTACTGATAGTGTAGTGATGGAGGGTGAATGATTCACAGCATAGTGAAGCAAATGTTCACAGCATATTGATCATTGAATCATTCTACAACACACTCCAAATGGTTAAATCATATAAGAGCAGGCGTGCTTGCACACTGAGTGTAGTGAAGTACCCAATTCAGATCTACATAGATAAATCCAGGAGACTACTGAACACTACATAAAAGCAGCTCCAAGTAGGAGACTGACAACATAGCGCGTCCAACGCGCGTTTCCCTCCAGCAAAGGAGCTTCCTCAGGGACAAATTTGCTTGGGGGAGGAAGAATAAACCCTTATATACCCACACAGTACCTTGATTGCAAATTGAACAAGTTTACACCTGTTGCACATGCGCAGTTGGTCCGTTGTCAAACTGCACCCATCAAATTACACAAATGCTTAATAAACCGTATGTGTAGATTCCCACACATATAGTAACAAAAGTACTGTATTAGTGTGTAAAAACGAGTGTTTTTAGGGCTTTTAGGCAGTCTGGTATAAATCGGCGAAATTTGAGTCTAACGCGCATGCGCGTGGACTCAGAGAATCCAACGGACCAAATGAGTCCCCCCGCGCATGCGTCGGCACTTAGAATAAAATTGGCCAACTCAGAATTAGTGCTGTGCGCATGCGCGAATACTTGTAAACTCTAGCCCGAAATGTATGTAACTGCACATGCGCGGAAACTCCCGAAACCACTCGTTTAGAGGCGCATGTGGATTTATGCGGATTTATGTGGATTTATCTATGTAGATCTGAATTGGGTACTTCACTACACTCAGTGTGCAAGCACGCCTGCTCTTATATGATTTAACCATTTGGAGTGTGTTGTAGAATGATTCAATGATCAATATGCTGTGAACATTTGCTTCACTATGCTGTGAATCATTCACCCTCCATCACTACACTATCAGTAGCACTTTTATATATATTGGATGGCAACACATGTTTAATTAACATCTTCAAGTGCTCTGTGGTTTACAAGTCTAAGCAGGACTGCGGTAGCCTTACGATACATCACAGTCACTGAGTGTGCATGTCTATTTATTTATTTACTATTACTCGTGTACCTGATCTCATAGGTGCTCCAGAGGGGTTTATACCCTGACTAAGCAGCGTTCTGTGTCCTGTAGCTACTACTACCAATTGTCGGTTGAGATCACTCCAACACACATTCACTGACACAGACGCTAGTCATTGTCAATTTAATTTATTTTTAATGCACAATACACAACGCTTTAGGTAATATATGTTTTATGTTAATATATTAAAAGTTAAATTTTAAACTAAGTAGGAGTGCATTATAGTGGATTCTTTTGGGAGACACATCCATTTTGTGTTCTCCTGCCCCCCTCCTTTTCTGATTCACTTTACAGTTCACAGTTTGCACCCACTTTTTTGGATTACCATTTATTTACTCATTATTTGCCTCAATTAGTGTGGCTTTGTGATCACTCCCTAACCCTAGTGTTTTTCTGTACTACCTTTCTGGGGTACTCTAATTAACCCCTTCTAGGTAGTGGATCCAATTCACACACATATCATGGCTGGTTACCTCACTAGTGGCATGGATATATCTGGCTGGCAAGATGAGGCCAGAAATGTCTTCACTAAAACCACACATGAAACATTTGGTGCAGGACAAGATATTGTTAATTATTTTCGCAATATTTCACAACTGTTACGCACACAGTCAAAAGTCTGGTGGGAGATCACAAGTTTGCAAAGCTATCTTGACTCCAACATGATTCCACGTGGCCTTAGACTTCGATTGTGCCCTGCTTATTACATCACGTCCCAGGATTTTATTAAAAAATGGGAAGATGCTCTATCTAGATGTTCCTTTGCGCTTATGGATCTCCTTATTGATCATGAAAAATCAAGGTTAGATGAGACCAATAAAGAACTTGATACTAATCTCAAAGACTTAAGCAAATACAATCAACTTAAAGAATTTGAAGATATGGAGAAAAAATTGGAAATAAATATGTCAAAGTTCAGACAGGAACTGAAAGATAGAAAACATACGAAATATATACGTGACACTAATGATTATGAGCAGGGCACTGTCTATCGATATCCCACTAGGTCTAGGCGTAGAGGCAATTACTCTGATTATTCCTCATCAGAAACAGATGCCTCAGATAGTGAACCAACTAGCTCTAGACCTAAAGGCCAAAATAAAGGCAGAGGGATCAAGGTTACTAAAGACACGCAGGTTGGTTTTTTAGCTCAGGCCCTCCAAAACGCAAAACCAGGAGAGGAAAAAAGAAGCTTGAGAACAAACACCAAAAAAAGCTAAAATCTAATCAACCCGTGACTGAGGACCCCGCAGATGATGATGCCTTGCAAATCTTTAACCTTTCTAGCCACCCCTTCAGTGAGGTTCAACTGAATCTACTAAAGAAAGGTCTATCCTTTTCACCCACGTCAGACTTCAATCTATTTGAGTGGGTCAAGGATTTAAACCTATTTGGAAGACGGCTGTTGCTGCATAAATTTTATGCTAAGCGTGCAGCCGCTAATCCAAACATACTCACTGACGGTCTGAATGCACAAGAGAGACAAAATGTTATAGATCTCTGCCAACTTTTTGATCAGAATATTTTACCTGATAATGACATCACAGGTCCATTTACACATCTGAAACCTAGGAGTCATTTTACCCCGCCAATTACCACCTGTCCAGCTGTCGAATTGTTTGTTGCCTGTGTAACTAGGGACTTGGAAGCAGAGCCAAAACATTATAAGTCTGCCAATAATCTTACATCTGACGAAAAAATTGGACTAAAACAACTGATGTCAGATAAGGCCTACACAATTAAGCCATCTGATAAAGGTGGCAATATCGTAATTCAAGACACTGAAGCCTATGTAAGCGAAAACTTGAGACTTCTTAGCGATAAAGACTGCTATGAGACCCTTGACCATAGCCCGACATCAGAATATAAATTAGAACTGTTAGACATTCTACAGAATGCTCTAGACACTGATATGATCAGCCGAAGCGAGTTTGACTTTATGTACCCCAGGTCACCCACGGTGGCGACATTCTATACCTTACCTAAGGTACATAAAAGGTTACGGTCCCCTCCAGGTCGCCCAATAGTCTCGGGCAATAACTGTCTGTCAGAGGGCAGCAGTATTTACTTAGACAAGGTTCTAAGGGATTTCGTCATCAGTCTCCCATCGTATGTTCAGGATACGAAAGACACACTAAAGAGACTAGATGGGATCCACGTTACATCAGAGACCATTCTTGTGAGTCTAGATGTAGAATCACTATACACTTCCATTGTTCACAAGAATGGTCTCAATGCTGCCCAATACTTTCTGTCGACCAGGGACCGTAGATTTAACAGACACAACTCCTTCGTTCTTGATCTATTAAATTATGTTCTGACACATAATTATTTTATTTTTGATGGGCTTTATTACCACCAGACCCAGGGTACCGCCATGGGCACTGCTTGTGCCCCAACATATGCCAACTTATACCTGGGCTGGTGGGAGTGTATCCACGTTTTTAGTGAGGATCTGTCTATGTATACTGACCACATTTCTATGTGGATCAGGTACATAGATGACATTCTGCTCCTATGGGAAGGTTCCATTCAATTACTCCATGAGTTTGTGGAGAAACTAAATACAAACACTCTGAATTTGAGGCTTACTACAGTGCTAAGTACCACCTCAATAACATTCCTAGATTTGAACATATACATTGATGGTGATCGTAACATCCAGACAAAGGTCTATAGGAAAAGCACTGCGACCAATAGTCTGTTACTAGCGCAGAGCCAACATCCTAGAAGCCTCATAAGTGGCATCCCCATTGGTCAGTATCTCCGACTTCGGAGGAATTGTTCTACGACCGAAGAATTTGTAACACAATCTAAAGAACTTCGGTCTAGATTCCTCAATCGTGGCTATCACATTAAAACATTAAATAAAGCTTACCACCGGGCATTGCATAGCGACAGGGCTTCTCTCCTGTCCAGAAGTAAGATAAAACCTAAGGATAGTACAATCAGGGTCATTGGCACCTTTAATAAACGTTGGTGGGCCATTAAAAAGATATTTACCAGGCATTGGCATCTCCTACAGGCTGATGATGACTTGGCACAGGTTATAGGCCCTAGACCTATGATTACCAGCAGGCGGTCCAGAAACCTACGGGACTCTTTAGTGAACAGCCATTTTCAACGCTCCAAAATTACAACTTGGTTGAGCCCTGTTAATGGTATGTACCGCTGCCAAGGGTGCAAAGCATGCAGACACATAAATGTGGGCAAAGTATTCGCCAATTGTGACAATACATCAAATCTCTCTGTGGACAGCTTCATCAACTGTCGGACTCCCAACGTTATCTATCTTATCACATGTGTATGTGGTAAGAGATACGTTGGAAAAACAACTAGACAACTACGCAGACGTGTTTTGGAGCATATTAATTCCATTAAACACTCTGCTGAAACATCTGTTGCAAGACATGTGACACAATTTCACAATGGCGATACTAATGCCATCAAATTCATGGGCATTTACCAGCTTAAATGCCCCATGAGAGGGGGTAATATAGACCAATCCCTGCTTCGGATTGAAGCAGAATGGATTTTTAAATTAAAAACAAGGAGCCCCAATGGACTCAATGAGGGGTTTACATTTACACCCTTTATTTGATCACCTATGTTCCTTTGTTTAGATTCTATTATCTAGCCCAGTGGTTTTCAGTTGTTTAAATGGCTTATTCATGTGTTTTATGTGTTTTATACATTCTTTATATATGAGCAGCCAGATTATTTTCCATGTTCACTAGGCCGTTTTCCGGCATTTGATATTGAAAGATATTTACTTATTCATCCCAATTATTGACTATATTACCGAAGTTCTAAACCCATTTTTGGGCTTAGTCGTTTTGTATGACATACGTGTATAGCATGATAATTACATAATGGATACTCTATGCAAAATCTCTATATGCATACACATAACTTGTTTTCTATTTTCTTTATTGGTTTTACCACTACCTTCAAGCCTGACACATTGTGCAGTATATCACTATGGGGGAATATATATAATCTAATCTTTGCAACTACACTCTGCATAAAATAGTTACATTAAGTACCATTAACCCTTACCCACCATGAATTGGCTATTATTAGTCATATACTTTATAACATCTTTCCCATTTGCCAACATTTAGGACATGTACAGATCGTCTGAACAAATAAAATTACACTTTTTGTTCATAAGGCTAAATATTTCTAAGTGCCCACGCATGCGCGATAGGAACAAACCTTTGATTTTGGGAAATTTTCTCTTAATTTTTTCTAAGTCCCGACGCATGCGCGATATGAACAATTTCTATTTTACTTTGTTAAATTTTCTAAGTCCCGACGCATGCGCACTACGCGCAACTACAAACGGCAGTCAACCAGGAATATCGGAGACCGAACGCATGCGCACCATGCCTGGACTATGACAGTACTATTGCCTGAGTCCACTGCACATGCGCCTCTAAACGAGTGGTTTCGGGAGTTTCCGCGCATGTGCAGTTACATACATTTCGGGCTAGAGTTTACAAGTATTCGCGCATGCGCACAGCACTAATTCTGAGTTGGCCAATTTTATTCTAAGTGCCGACGCATGCGCGGGGGGACTCATTTGGTCCGTTGGATTCTCTGAGTCCACGCGCATGCGCGTTAGACTCAAATTTCGCCGATTTATACCAGACTGCCTAAAAGCCCTAAAAACACTCGTTTTTACACACTAATACAGTACTTTTGTTACTATATGTGTGGGAATCTACACATACGGTTTATTAAGCATTTGTGTAATTTGATGGGTGCAGTTTGACAACGGACCAACTGCGCATGTGCAACAGGTGTAAACTTGTTCAATTTGCAATCAAGGTACTGTGTGGGTATATAAGGGTTTATTCTTCCTCCCCCAAGCAAATTTGTCCCTGAGGAAGCTCCTTTGCTGGAGGGAAACGCGCGTTGGACGCGCTATGTTGTCAGTCTCCTACTTGGAGCTGCTTTTATGTAGTGTTCAGTAGTCTCCTGGATTTATCTATGTAGATCTGAATTGGGTACTTCACTACACTCAGTGTGCAAGCACGCCTGCTCTTATATGATTTAACCATTTGGAGTGTGTTGTAGAATGATTCAATGATCAATATGCTGTGAACATTTGCTTCACTATGCTGTGAATCATTCACCCTCCATCACTACACTATCAGTAGCACTTTTATATATATTGGATGGCAACACATGTTTAATTAACATCTTCAAGTGCTCTGTGGTTTACAAGTCTAAGCAGGACTGCGGTAGCCTTACGATACATCACAGTCACTGAGTGTGCATGTCTATTTATTTATTTACTATTACTCGTGTACCTGATCTCATAGGTGCTCCAGAGGGGTTTATACCCTGACTAAGCAGCGTTCTGTGTCCTGTAGCTACTACTACCAATTGTCGGTTGAGATCACTCCAACACACATTCACTGACACAGACGCTAGTCATTGTCAATTTAATTTATTTTTAATGCACAATACACAACGCTTTAGGTAATATATGTTTTATGTTAATATATTAAAAGTTAAATTTTAAACTAAGTAGGAGTGCATTATAGTGGATTCTTTTGGGAGACACATCCATTTTGTGTTCTCCTGCCCCCCTCCTTTTCTGATTCACTTTACAGTTCACAGTTTGCACCCACTTTTTTGGATTACCATTTATTTACTCATTATTTGCCTCAATTAGTGTGGCTTTGTGATCACTCCCTAACCCTAGTGTTTTTCTGTACTACCTTTCTGGGGTACTCTAATTAACCCCTTCTAGGTAGTGGATCCAATTCACACACATATCATGGCTGGTTACCTCACTAGTGGCATGGATATATCTGGCTGGCAAGATGAGGCCAGAAATGTCTTCACTAAAACCACACATGAAACATTTGGTGCAGGACAAGATATTGTTAATTATTTTCGCAATATTTCACAACTGTTACGCACACAGTCAAAAGTCTGGTGGGAGATCACAAGTTTGCAAAGCTATCTTGACTCCAACATGATTCCACGTGGCCTTAGACTTCGATTGTGCCCTGCTTATTACATCACGTCCCAGGATTTTATTAAAAAATGGGAAGATGCTCTATCTAGATGTTCCTTTGCGCTTATGGATCTCCTTATTGATCATGAAAAATCAAGGTTAGATGAGACCAATAAAGAACTTGATACTAATCTCAAAGACTTAAGCAAATACAATCAACTTAAAGAATTTGAAGATATGGAGAAAAAATTGGAAATAAATATGTCAAAGTTCAGACAGGAACTGAAAGATAGAAAACATACGAAATATATACGTGACACTAATGATTATGAGCAGGGCACTGTCTATCGATATCCCACTAGGTCTAGGCGTAGAGGCAATTACTCTGATTATTCCTCATCAGAAACAGATGCCTCAGATAGTGAACCAACTAGCTCTAGACCTAAAGGCCAAAATAAAGGCAGAGGGATCAAGGTTACTAAAGACACGCAGGTTGGTTTTTTAGCTCAGGCCCTCCAAAACGCAAAACCAGGAGAGGAAAAAAGAAGCTTGAGAACAAACACCAAAAAAAGCTAAAATCTAATCAACCCGTGACTGAGGACCCCGCAGATGATGATGCCTTGCAAATCTTTAACCTTTCTAGCCACCCCTTCAGTGAGGTTCAACTGAATCTACTAAAGAAAGGTCTATCCTTTTCACCCACGTCAGACTTCAATCTATTTGAGTGGGTCAAGGATTTAAACCTATTTGGAAGACGGCTGTTGCTGCATAAATTTTATGCTAAGCGTGCAGCCGCTAATCCAAACATACTCACTGACGGTCTGAATGCACAAGAGAGACAAAATGTTATAGATCTCTGCCAACTTTTTGATCAGAATATTTTACCTGATAATGACATCACAGGTCCATTTACACATCTGAAACCTAGGAGTCATTTTACCCCGCCAATTACCACCTGTCCAGCTGTCGAATTGTTTGTTGCCTGTGTAACTAGGGACTTGGAAGCAGAGCCAAAACATTATAAGTCTGCCAATAATCTTACATCTGACGAAAAAATTGGACTAAAACAACTGATGTCAGATAAGGCCTACACAATTAAGCCATCTGATAAAGGTGGCAATATCGTAATTCAAGACACTGAAGCCTATGTAAGCGAAAACTTGAGACTTCTTAGCGATAAAGACTGCTATGAGACCCTTGACCATAGCCCGACATCAGAATATAAATTAGAACTGTTAGACATTCTACAGAATGCTCTAGACACTGATATGATCAGCCGAAGCGAGTTTGACTTTATGTACCCCAGGTCACCCACGGTGGCGACATTCTATACCTTACCTAAGGTACATAAAAGGTTACGGTCCCCTCCAGGTCGCCCAATAGTCTCGGGCAATAACTGTCTGTCAGAGGGCAGCAGTATTTACTTAGACAAGGTTCTAAGGGATTTCGTCATCAGTCTCCCATCGTATGTTCAGGATACGAAAGACACACTAAAGAGACTAGATGGGATCCACGTTACATCAGAGACCATTCTTGTGAGTCTAGATGTAGAATCACTATACACTTCCATTGTTCACAAGAATGGTCTCAATGCTGCCCAATACTTTCTGTCGACCAGGGACCGTAGATTTAACAGACACAACTCCTTCGTTCTTGATCTATTAAATTATGTTCTGACACATAATTATTTTATTTTTGATGGGCTTTATTACCACCAGACCCAGGGTACCGCCATGGGCACTGCTTGTGCCCCAACATATGCCAACTTATACCTGGGCTGGTGGGAGTGTATCCACGTTTTTAGTGAGGATCTGTCTATGTATACTGACCACATTTCTATGTGGATCAGGTACATAGATGACATTCTGCTCCTATGGGAAGGTTCCATTCAATTACTCCATGAGTTTGTGGAGAAACTAAATACAAACACTCTGAATTTGAGGCTTACTACAGTGCTAAGTACCACCTCAATAACATTCCTAGATTTGAACATATACATTGATGGTGATCGTAACATCCAGACAAAGGTCTATAGGAAAAGCACTGCGACCAATAGTCTGTTACTAGCGCAGAGCCAACATCCTAGAAGCCTCATAAGTGGCATCCCCATTGGTCAGTATCTCCGACTTCGGAGGAATTGTTCTACGACCGAAGAATTTGTAACACAATCTAAAGAACTTCGGTCTAGATTCCTCAATCGTGGCTATCACATTAAAACATTAAATAAAGCTTACCACCGGGCATTGCATAGCGACAGGGCTTCTCTCCTGTCCAGAAGTAAGATAAAACCTAAGGATAGTACAATCAGGGTCATTGGCACCTTTAATAAACGTTGGTGGGCCATTAAAAAGATATTTACCAGGCATTGGCATCTCCTACAGGCTGATGATGACTTGGCACAGGTTATAGGCCCTAGACCTATGATTACCAGCAGGCGGTCCAGAAACCTACGGGACTCTTTAGTGAACAGCCATTTTCAACGCTCCAAAATTACAACTTGGTTGAGCCCTGTTAATGGTATGTACCGCTGCCAAGGGTGCAAAGCATGCAGACACATAAATGTGGGCAAAGTATTCGCCAATTGTGACAATACATCAAATCTCTCTGTGGACAGCTTCATCAACTGTCGGACTCCCAACGTTATCTATCTTATCACATGTGTATGTGGTAAGAGATACGTTGGAAAAACAACTAGACAACTACGCAGACGTGTTTTGGAGCATATTAATTCCATTAAACACTCTGCTGAAACATCTGTTGCAAGACATGTGACACAATTTCACAATGGCGATACTAATGCCATCAAATTCATGGGCATTTACCAGCTTAAATGCCCCATGAGAGGGGGTAATATAGACCAATCCCTGCTTCGGATTGAAGCAGAATGGATTTTTAAATTAAAAACAAGGAGCCCCAATGGACTCAATGAGGGGTTTACATTTACACCCTTTATTTGATCACCTATGTTCCTTTGTTTAGATTCTATTATCTAGCCCAGTGGTTTTCAGTTGTTTAAATGGCTTATTCATGTGTTTTATGTGTTTTATACATTCTTTATATATGAGCAGCCAGATTATTTTCCATGTTCACTAGGCCGTTTTCCGGCATTTGATATTGAAAGATATTTACTTATTCATCCCAATTATTGACTATATTACCGAAGTTCTAAACCCATTTTTGGGCTTAGTCGTTTTGTATGACATACGTGTATAGCATGATAATTACATAATGGATACTCTATGCAAAATCTCTATATGCATACACATAACTTGTTTTCTATTTTCTTTATTGGTTTTACCACTACCTTCAAGCCTGACACATTGTGCAGTATATCACTATGGGGGAATATATATAATCTAATCTTTGCAACTACACTCTGCATAAAATAGTTACATTAAGTACCATTAACCCTTACCCACCATGAATTGGCTATTATTAGTCATATACTTTATAACATCTTTCCCATTTGCCAACATTTAGGACATGTACAGATCGTCTGAACAAATAAAATTACACTTTTTGTTCATAAGGCTAAATATTTCTAAGTGCCCACGCATGCGCGATAGGAACAAACCTTTGATTTTGGGAAATTTTCTCTTAATTTTTTCTAAGTCCCGACGCATGCGCGATATGAACAATTTCTATTTTACTTTGTTAAATTTTCTAAGTCCCGACGCATGCGCACTACGCGCAACTACAAACGGCAGTCAACCAGGAATATCGGAGACCGAACGCATGCGCACCATGCCTGGACTATGACAGTACTATTGCCTGAGTCCACTGCACATGCGCCTCTAAACGAGTGGTTTCGGGAGTTTCCGCGCATGTGCAGTTACATACATTTCGGGCTAGAGTTTACAAGTATTCGCGCATGCGCACAGCACTAATTCTGAGTTGGCCAATTTTATTCTAAGTGCCGACGCATGCGCGGGGGGACTCATTTGGTCCGTTGGATTCTCTGAGTCCACGCGCATGCGCGTTAGACTCAAATTTCGCCGATTTATACCAGACTGCCTAAAAGCCCTAAAAACACTCGTTTTTACACACTAATACAGTACTTTTGTTACTATATGTGTGGGAATCTACACATACGGTTTATTAAGCATTTGTGTAATTTGATGGGTGCAGTTTGACAACGGACCAACTGCGCATGTGCAACAGGTGTAAACTTGTTCAATTTGCAATCAAGGTACTGTGTGGGTATATAAGGGTTTATTCTTCCTCCCCCAAGCAAATTTGTCCCTGAGGAAGCTCCTTTGCTGGAGGGAAACGCGCGTTGGACGCGCTATGTTGTCAGTCTCCTACTTGGAGCTGCTTTTATGTAGTGTTCAGTAGTCTCCTGGATTTATCTATGTAGATCTGAATTGGGTACTTCACTACACTCAGTGTGCAAGCACGCCTGCTCTTATATGATTTAACCATTTGGAGTGTGTTGTAGAATGATTCAATGATCAATATGCTGTGAACATTTGCTTCACTATGCTGTGAATCATTCACCCTCCATCACTACACTATCAGTAGCACTTTTATATATATTGGATGGCAACACATGTTTAATTAACATCTTCAAGTGCTCTGTGGTTTACAAGTCTAAGCAGGACTGCGGTAGCCTTACGATACATCACAGTCACTGAGTGTGCATGTCTATTTATTTATTTACTATTACTCGTGTACCTGATCTCATAGGTGCTCCAGAGGGGTTTATACCCTGACTAAGCAGCGTTCTGTGTCCTGTAGCTACTACTACCAATTGTCGGTTGAGATCACTCCAACACACATTCACTGACACAGACGCTAGTCATTGTCAATTTAATTTATTTTTAATGCACAATACACAACGCTTTAGGTAATATATGTTTTATGTTAATATATTAAAAGTTAAATTTTAAACTAAGTAGGAGTGCATTATAGTGGATTCTTTTGGGAGACACATCCATTTTGTGTTCTCCTGCCCCCCTCCTTTTCTGATTCACTTTACAGTTCACAGTTTGCACCCACTTTTTTGGATTACCATTTATTTACTCATTATTTGCCTCAATTAGTGTGGCTTTGTGATCACTCCCTAACCCTAGTGTTTTTCTGTACTACCTTTCTGGGGTACTCTAATTAACCCCTTCTAGGTAGTGGATCCAATTCACACACATATCATGGCTGGTTACCTCACTAGTGGCATGGATATATCTGGCTGGCAAGATGAGGCCAGAAATGTCTTCACTAAAACCACACATGAAACATTTGGTGCAGGACAAGATATTGTTAATTATTTTCGCAATATTTCACAACTGTTACGCACACAGTCAAAAGTCTGGTGGGAGATCACAAGTTTGCAAAGCTATCTTGACTCCAACATGATTCCACGTGGCCTTAGACTTCGATTGTGCCCTGCTTATTACATCACGTCCCAGGATTTTATTAAAAAATGGGAAGATGCTCTATCTAGATGTTCCTTTGCGCTTATGGATCTCCTTATTGATCATGAAAAATCAAGGTTAGATGAGACCAATAAAGAACTTGATACTAATCTCAAAGACTTAAGCAAATACAATCAACTTAAAGAATTTGAAGATATGGAGAAAAAATTGGAAATAAATATGTCAAAGTTCAGACAGGAACTGAAAGATAGAAAACATACGAAATATATACGTGACACTAATGATTATGAGCAGGGCACTGTCTATCGATATCCCACTAGGTCTAGGCGTAGAGGCAATTACTCTGATTATTCCTCATCAGAAACAGATGCCTCAGATAGTGAACCAACTAGCTCTAGACCTAAAGGCCAAAATAAAGGCAGAGGGATCAAGGTTACTAAAGACACGCAGGTTGGTTTTTTAGCTCAGGCCCTCCAAAACGCAAAACCAGGAGAGGAAAAAAGAAGCTTGAGAACAAACACCAAAAAAAGCTAAAATCTAATCAACCCGTGACTGAGGACCCCGCAGATGATGATGCCTTGCAAATCTTTAACCTTTCTAGCCACCCCTTCAGTGAGGTTCAACTGAATCTACTAAAGAAAGGTCTATCCTTTTCACCCACGTCAGACTTCAATCTATTTGAGTGGGTCAAGGATTTAAACCTATTTGGAAGACGGCTGTTGCTGCATAAATTTTATGCTAAGCGTGCAGCCGCTAATCCAAACATACTCACTGACGGTCTGAATGCACAAGAGAGACAAAATGTTATAGATCTCTGCCAACTTTTTGATCAGAATATTTTACCTGATAATGACATCACAGGTCCATTTACACATCTGAAACCTAGGAGTCATTTTACCCCGCCAATTACCACCTGTCCAGCTGTCGAATTGTTTGTTGCCTGTGTAACTAGGGACTTGGAAGCAGAGCCAAAACATTATAAGTCTGCCAATAATCTTACATCTGACGAAAAAATTGGACTAAAACAACTGATGTCAGATAAGGCCTACACAATTAAGCCATCTGATAAAGGTGGCAATATCGTAATTCAAGACACTGAAGCCTATGTAAGCGAAAACTTGAGACTTCTTAGCGATAAAGACTGCTATGAGACCCTTGACCATAGCCCGACATCAGAATATAAATTAGAACTGTTAGACATTCTACAGAATGCTCTAGACACTGATATGATCAGCCGAAGCGAGTTTGACTTTATGTACCCCAGGTCACCCACGGTGGCGACATTCTATACCTTACCTAAGGTACATAAAAGGTTACGGTCCCCTCCAGGTCGCCCAATAGTCTCGGGCAATAACTGTCTGTCAGAGGGCAGCAGTATTTACTTAGACAAGGTTCTAAGGGATTTCGTCATCAGTCTCCCATCGTATGTTCAGGATACGAAAGACACACTAAAGAGACTAGATGGGATCCACGTTACATCAGAGACCATTCTTGTGAGTCTAGATGTAGAATCACTATACACTTCCATTGTTCACAAGAACGGTCTCAATGCTGCCCAATACTTTCTGTCGACCAGGGACCGTAGATTTAACAGACACAACTCCTTCGTTCTTGATCTATTAAATTATGTTCTGACACATAATTATTTTATTTTTGATGGGCTTTATTACCACCAGACCCAGGGTACCGCCATGGGCACTGCTTGTGCCCCAACATATGCCAACTTATACCTGGGCTGGTGGGAGTGTATCCACGTTTTTAGTGAGGATCTGTCTATGTATACTGACCACATTTCTATGTGGATCAGGTACATAGATGACATTCTGCTCCTATGGGAAGGTTCCATTCAATTACTCCATGAGTTTGTGGAGAAACTAAATACAAACACTCTGAATTTGAGGCTTACTACAGTGCTAAGTACCACCTCAATAACATTCCTAGATTTGAACATATACATTGATGGTGATCGTAACATCCAGACAAAGGTCTATAGGAAAAGCACTGCGACCAATAGTCTGTTACTAGCGCAGAGCCAACATCCTAGAAGCCTCATAAGTGGCATCCCCATTGGTCAGTATCTCCGACTTCGGAGGAATTGTTCTACGACCGAAGAATTTGTAACACAATCTAAAGAACTTCGGTCTAGATTCCTCAATCGTGGCTATCACATTAAAACATTAAATAAAGCTTACCACCGGGCATTGCATAGCGACAGGGCTTCTCTCCTGTCCAGAAGTAAGATAAAACCTAAGGATAGTACAATCAGGGTCATTGGCACCTTTAATAAACGTTGGTGGGCCATTAAAAAGATATTTACCAGGCATTGGCATCTCCTACAGGCTGATGATGACTTGGCACAGGTTATAGGCCCTAGACCTATGATTACCAGCAGGCGGTCCAGAAACCTACGGGACTCTTTAGTGAACAGCCATTTTCAACGCTCCAAAATTACAACTTGGTTGAGCCCTGTTAATGGTATGTACCGCTGCCAAGGGTGCAAAGCATGCAGACACATAAATGTGGGCAAAGTATTCGCCAATTGTGACAATACATCAAATCTCTCTGTGGACAGCTTCATCAACTGTCGGACTCCCAACGTTATCTATCTTATCACATGTGTATGTGGTAAGAGATACGTTGGAAAAACAACTAGACAACTACGCAGACGTGTTTTGGAGCATATTAATTCCATTAAACACTCTGCTGAAACATCTGTTGCAAGACATGTGACACAATTTCACAATGGCGATACTAATGCCATCAAATTCATGGGCATTTACCAGCTTAAATGCCCCATGAGAGGGGGTAATATAGACCAATCCCTGCTTCGGATTGAAGCAGAATGGATTTTTAAATTAAAAACAAGGAGCCCCAATGGACTCAATGAGGGGTTTACATTTACACCCTTTATTTGATCACCTATGTTCCTTTGTTTAGATTCTATTATCTAGCCCAGTGTTTTTCAGTTGTTTAAATGGCTTATTCATGTGTTTTATGTGTTTTATACATTCTTTATATATGAGCAGCCAGATTATTTTCCATGTTCACTAGGCCGTTTTCCGGCATTTGATATTGAAAGATATTTACTTATTCATCCCAATTATTGACTATATTACCGAAGTTCTAAACCCATTTTTGGGCTTAGTCGTTTTGTATGACATACGTGTATAGCATGATAATTACATAATGGATACTCTATGCAAAATCTCTATATGCATACACATAACTTGTTTTCTATTTTCTTTATTGGTTTTACCACTACCTTCAAGCCTGACACATTGTGCAGTATATCACTATGGGGGAATATATATAATCTAATCTTTGCAACTACACTCTGCATAAAATAGTTACATTAAGTACCATTAACCCTTACCCACCATGAATTGGCTATTATTAGTCATATACTTTATAACATCTTTCCCATTTGCCAACATTTAGGACATGTACAGATCGTCTGAACAAATAAAATTACACTTTTTGTTCATAAGGCTAAATATTTCTAAGTGCCCACGCATGCGCGATAGGAACAAACCTTTGATTTTGGGAAATTTTCTCTTAATTTTTTCTAAGTCCCGACGCATGCGCGATATGAACAATTTCTATTTTACTTTGTTAAATTTTCTAAGTCCCGACGCATGCGCACTACGCGCAACTACAAACGGCAGTCAACCAGGAATATCGGAGACCGAACGCATGCGCACCATGCCTGGACTATGACAGTACTATTGCCTGAGTCCACTGCACATGCGCCTCTAAACGAGTGGTTTCGGGAGTTTCCGCGCATGTGCAGTTACATACATTTCGGGCTAGAGTTTACAAGTATTCGCGCATGCGCACAGCACTAATTCTGAGTTGGCCAATTTTATTCTAAGTGCCGACGCATGCGCGGGGGGACTCATTTGGTCCGTTGGATTCTCTGAGTCCACGCGCATGCGCGTTAGACTCAAATTTCGCCGATTTATACCAGACTGCCTAAAAGCCCTAAAAACACTCGTTTTTACACACTAATACAGTACTTTTGTTACTATATGTGTGGGAATCTACACATACGGTTTATTAAGCATTTGTGTAATTTGATGGGTGCAGTTTGACAACGGACCAACTGCGCATGTGCAACAGGTGTAAACTTGTTCAATTTGCAATCAAGGTACTGTGTGGGTATATAAGGGTTTATTCTTCCTCCCCCAAGCAAATTTGTCCCTGAGGAAGCTCCTTTGCTGGAGGGAAACGCGCGTTGGACGCGCTATGTTGTCAGTCTCCTACTTGGAGCTGCTTTTATGTAGTGTTCAGTAGTCTCCTGGATTTATCTATGTAGATCTGAATTGGGTACTTCACTACACTCAGTGTGCAAGCACGCCTGCTCTTATATGATTTAACCATTTGGAGTGTGTTGTAGAATGATTCAATGATCAATATGCTGTGAACATTTGCTTCACTATGCTGTGAATCATTCACCCTCCATCACTACACTATCAGTAGCACTTTTATATATATTGGATGGCAACACATGTTTAATTAACATCTTCAAGTGCTCTGTGGTTTACAAGTCTAAGCAGGACTGCGGTAGCCTTACGATACATCACAGTCACTGAGTGTGCATGTCTATTTATTTATTTACTATTACTCGTGTACCTGATCTCATAGGTGCTCCAGAGGGGTTTATACCCTGACTAAGCAGCGTTCTGTGTCCTGTAGCTACTACTACCAATTGTCGGTTGAGATCACTCCAACACACATTCACTGACACAGACGCTAGTCATTGTCAATTTAATTTATTTTTAATGCACAATACACAACGCTTTAGGTAATATATGTTTTATGTTAATATATTAAAAGTTAAATTTTAAACTAAGTAGGAGTGCATTATAGTGGATTCTTTTGGGAGACACATCCATTTTGTGTTCTCCTGCCCCCCTCCTTTTCTGATTCACTTTACAGTTCACAGTTTGCACCCACTTTTTTGGATTACCATTTATTTACTCATTATTTGCCTCAATTAGTGTGGCTTTGTGATCACTCCCTAACCCTAGTGTTTTTCTATACTGTGATTCTACCAACAGAAGCCATACAGTACAGTCAACGCCGGCGAAAATGCTGAATATATATATATATTTTTTATTTTATTTTTTTTCTTTATTAGGGTTTCCTATATAATACCATAGCAAATTAAATATGCAGATGTTTCGTGGTTATTTTATAGTCTATAAAGAATGGATATTATTTTATCAATATGACCAATTCTCATCACGACCCATATTTGGTAATTTCTTTGATCTTTTATTTTAGATGTTTAATTTACACATTAGACTGTAATAACTACAGCAGAATAAAAATCAGTATGTACAGACGGACGTAAAAACATCCAATGGGGAAAAATTCTACCACTGTCCAAAATATTTGTAATGCTCATGGAAACCATGGAAACATGAACTCTTGCCAGTTTTGGGAACTTGGGAGAATGAAAACAATTTTCAGACATTTTCCCCCCCACATAGGTGGTGAATGAAAACAAAATTAATTAGATTACTGGTGAAAAAATGCAGCCAAATAGTAAGAAGGCAGAAAAGCTTGAGAGCTTGTGATTGTGACACTTGATTACAGTCACTATGCAGGACTAATAAGGCTGCATATTAGTACCCAGCATGGTGGTGAAAAGCAATCGCAGATGCACAGCTCCTAATAACAATTATAAAAAGCTTTTTGTATTTTGCTCACAAAAGGCCCAGACTATTTGTTGCGGCTCATTTCTTACCAACCCATCTGCGCCAGATCCCCTAGGCTGTTGCCGTTATTACTTCAGACAAATGGCTGACACCGTCTTCACCTCGTGCAGACTTCTGCATGAATTCAATCAATGCAATATTGTCTTTCTGTGTTTGTTTTTTTTTTTAGTAATCCTTGTCTCCTGAGCTGACAACTGCGTTATATTTCAATTTCTATGAAGCCAAAACATCCAATTTCTTTCTATTTCTCTTAGAATAAAATGTTTTTTCAAGCCAATTCAATGAGAGAATAGAAAGCAAACCTTTTATTGAGTTGAAATGGGTCAAGCACATATGGTGCAACACTTACACGGGGTTTTTTTTTTATTGATGTAATAGCAAAAGAGTAATTAGTCTTCTGAAGTACTGTAGCAGACATGGTATCGCATACACTTAGTCCTGTACATGTTGCAAAACCAGATATTCCATCATATAATTTATTTTTATAATTAAAAATGTAATGTTTCTTAGCATGGCATATGACTTGGGTCATAACCGTACAATAAAAATATATATTGTGTAGGAAATATAATTGAATTTGGAAAAACATAATAAACCATGAGTACTGTATTCTACTTGTCCTGTGCTGTGCATCGCATACTAAGCTTCTTCTTTAACAATGATTTCGATTTGTACACAGATTAAAAAGCATAGTGTAATTTAAGCAGAATATACAACAAAATGCGTGTGTGTTAGAGTATGTTACATTTTACTGATTCACTTAGAATATAAAATGCATCAAAAAATATGATTACTGTACAGTTATCACAAATATTGATAAATGCAAGAAAACATTGTGCATGTAATGAATCTACAAATGAGGATTTTATAGAGTGAGCTAATATGTAACCAGGCATTTATTTAGAGGAAGGGTAGTGGACTGGTTAATCTGATCATTTTTGAGGTTTTCATACTGTTAGTAAATATCTACTGTACTGGTTAATCTAGCTAGGATAAAAACAAGTCAGTGGTTTAACTATAAAACAAGTTCTGAGCAAAAGCAGAAGGCTACAGTCTGGTTGAGTCTTGGGTTAGCTGAATATCCAACACTGGATGCCCCCAGGCATAGTAACTGAAGTTATCAACAGTTTAATTGCAGACGTGTGTGACTAACTAGTGGGAAGAGTCCTAGAGCATTGTTGGGCAGCAGGCCAGCTCTCTCTCCCCAGTGCAGAGTGAGCGGAGATTGCTGCGTTGGGTCGGAGCTTCTTCCCACTTCCTCAGCTGCTTAATGAAAGTTCAATGATAAATACTGACCCTCTCCTCTTCTACAGTATGATAATCACTAGTTTCCAGTATAAGAAGAGAAGCATGGTAGTATTCACCTCCATGTTGGCATTATGCAGCTCACTGGAGGTGGGCCTAATCATCCTCTCAACCACAATTACTACCCCAATTAACCTAACAACCCCTCTTTAGAATCTCTTGCAGGCTTATTAACTAAAGCTGGCATAAAAGTTTGTAGTAATTGTACAAACAAAATACCATAAAAAATATATATACAGTGGCCATCAGTCACTTCAGTGTCAGTGAGGTTACCTAGGCCCTCTTAATGAGAGTCTAGCTAGTATAATTAGCACCAAAGGGGTTAATGATCAAATAAAACCTCTTACCCCAAACATCATGTGCTTCACCATTACTTTAAAGGTCAATGATCTGACCTAAAGGTCAACTGGAACTGATCACATATGCCAATTCAAAGGGCTGTTGCCAAGCAACTATAAAAAATAAATAAAAACAATTTACGCATATGCAGAAGAAATCATACTGTCTTCACCACATGATGGCCCAAAAGAAAAAAAACATTGCAGAGACCAAAACCCAAGAGAACCCTAATGAGACCTGATGAAATCCTCTGCCATTCATGTCACTTTGCGACCTATCCTAAAAATTGATTGAAGTTCAATGTCCTCTCTTGCTTGTACAATAATCCTCGAGCCATATTGTAGAAATCTTTTAAACTTTTCTTCTTTATCTATATAAACAGACATGTTTCCTCCCATGTCCTCTCTTGTTATCAACTGAAGTGTTATTTAAAGAAAAGTCAGATTCTAAGACACCATTAGGAGGATAATATATTACAATTAACAACTATGAACAGGCCAAACAATACTGCTACATGAAACTCCAAAGTGTTGAATAAAAGCTTGCAAAGTTACAGGTCAAAACTGCTAAGGATCAAATAACAGCATATTCACGCCTTGCCCTGTTCCCTTTATCTTCAAGTACTATATGCTGTATGAAAATAAAACCCAGAGAAAAAAATCTGTGAAAATCATTAGGCAAGAACCACTTTTCCACAAGAGAGAAACAATGTATATATATATATATATATATATATATATATATATATATATATATATATGATATAACTGGTGAGTAAGGCACTTAATGAATTGAGATTTGCTAACAACTGACTAGGCATTTGCAAGACCTACTTTACAGTTCTTCAAAGGGACAGATCTGTTGATTGAAGAATGAAAAAGTTGATGATGGTCCATTTAACAAATGATGGATTCATAATCTAGGTATGTGGCCCCAAATTACTGGGATCTTTAGGATAGTCAGCATAAATAACAATAAAGCCACAACAACACAAACCAAAAGAAGAGAACAGATATAATGGCCCAGGTGCACTAAGCTCCTTAGGGTATTTAACCTAACATTAATTTAAATTAATGTTAACTTAATAATAACACCAATACACCTATCACCTGCTCCTTTCATGTGTCCTTGGCCCCAAGTTTTATGTTGGCAGCCGTGCCCTCAAATATGACTTTTGGGGGGATTTCTCTCTCAAAACTCATATTTCAGTCTCTCTTTAGGTAAGCCATGAATTAACGTCAAGTTATTTGAAGCTAACACATGGTATTACTAAATTAACCTAACGTTAACCCTATACTAATGAGTTAAACAACAGCCTTTGTTTTTACACATAATTAGCTTAGCATATACCCGTTACAGTTAACGTCTGTTAACAATTTTGGAAATCTGATGTTATTTGCCCTTATTTAACAGAGCTTGTTACATCTGGCCCAATGCTTAATAGAACAGCTGACGATGAAGTCTCTTGTCATCACAGAAAGACCACAACAGTGATGACATTAAATCAGCACAGCAGTAAGGGGTACTATAAGATACAGAGAGTTGGAATCCTACTATGATTGCTACTATATGGGTTCTATCAGTCTACCAAGATGGCCGATGGACTAGGTCAATATAATGGCCCACTTAAGATGACTGCTGACAGGAAATCAGCTTCAATTGCCAGCAGCTGCTCCTGGGCTTGAAATAACATGCTCCCTGTCTTTGCTCGTGCAAAGTATCCAGCAGCCTGATCCTGCTTGAGCTTTGCCTTTGTTCCTGTGTTTGCCTCACCTGTGTTTGGACTCCTGCTTGTAACTGGCTACCCTTGTCTGCCACCTGCCTCGACCGCGAACTGAACCTGATTACACTTTCCTGCCGTCTACCTCGACCTCGGAACCAGACCTGACTACCCCTGCATCCAAGGCCTCAGATCCCAGGCCAAGGTCGGTGTACCACTCCCTACTTCTGCCCTGCGGGTCCATATCCTGGTTGCAGTCAGCAACTTTACAACTAACAAGCAGATGTAGAACTCATTAGGGTCACCCAAAGCTTTCTAGGACACAGAGATGGGTAGGATAGAGTAAAAAATAGACAAGAGCGTTGGTGTACGTATAGAAAACGTATACGTATACGTAAACAGAATATGCGGTAAAAAGCCCATTACATGGAAAGAAAGCAGCAGACACCTGTGAGGTTAGGTTACCTCAGACTCCCAGGGTGGCAACTTCTCCCAGGGTGGGAGTCTGAGGTAACCTAACCTCACAGGTGTCTGCTGCTATCTTTCCATGTAATGGGCTTTTTACCGCATCTTCTGTTTCTTCTGCCATTAACCCCTGGGATGCTGGAAGCTCTAGAACAGATCCTTGCTCACAGCCTGATACACCCTGAGAATCTTGACGTGACGCGACGCGAGTTGGAGTGACGTCATCACCCGGAAGTGCCGGTGCGGTGGGGAGAAGGAGAGAGACCAGCCGTCGCGAGGACCGCGGGACACGGCCGTTCCCCAGTGAGCCACTTGTGGCTGGACACTGTTCACCTTCACCGGGGACATTTAAAGGACTCCTTATCTACCCATTCTGAATCTGGGATTTACTCACCGACTCCAGTAACAGTAGATGACTGCTGATCCGGTCCACAGTGTGATGCAAGATCTCTGCTGAAGACACCTGATCCGGGTTGCATTGCTGGTGGATGGGTAACATATCCCAAAAATGTCTAACTGATTTTTTATTGATGTACGCACAATAATTACCCTATTAATTTGTTGTTTTAATATATCTTTAATGCACTATGAGCGTTGTGCGCTGTGTCTTTTGTGTTTTTGTCTAACGTTCTAGGGGGTGCCCTGAGCCATCCCCGGTACCACAGCTGCAGACGCTCCAATCTGAATATTAGGTCACGTAATATACCTTTAATATCACTGTACTATCACTTCACGTGTGTGGTATTGTTTAATAGTTGCGCACTTTCTGTTCACTTTTGTCAAAAATATGAAATAGCTGTCGAATGAAAGTTGGATGAGAACATGTAAACCCGGACTGAAACAACAACAATAAAACCCACAGTGGTATAGAGGCTACGATTTTCACGTCAAACGTAATACTGTTGCCTTTCAAAACATAGTCCGTCAATGGAATATATTCCAGTGACTCTATATTTAAAAAAATGTACAGTATAAGGAAAATGGGTGCTATATAATTTTTATGGATTGTACGGATTTTTATTTTCTATTTTATTATAATTCTGTATGAGTTAATAAATGATATTATATATACAGTATATGCAAACAGTGCGCTAGGAATCAGTATGCAATAAAATATACTGTACATACAACATTGAAAATAAAAGACACATTATACAAATGTGGCCAGGTTCCCCATTGGCTCCACATACCTCTGCTGCGGCTGGGGAGAGTGAGGCTGTCCAGGAGACTGCAGAGCAAGGCGGGGGGTATGGAGAGGCAACCGAGTTGCCAGAGGCTCCCAGTGGCTCCCTTAGCAGGGCGCCACCATATTGTTATGCCTACACATGCGCAGGGCAAGATCGCGCATGCGTATGACTGGAAAGAGTGCAGCGGCCATTATATAGTCAAGCATGCGCAGTGCAACCAGTACTAGATTGCTCCGTGGGGACTAGAAGCCCCATCAAGCATAGGGGCTGGAGGTCAGATGGCAAGCAGGATTCCCTGCTCAGCAATTATATACATTTGGCACGCTTGAGACACGCTAGTCAGTTAGACCTGGGTCACGGAAGGTTGAGGGTGAGTGTGCAGGGTGTCTGTGACCCCTGCACTAGGCCAGAGACCCCCTTAGGCCCTGACTCCCCCTTTGAGCTTGTTGCTGCTGCAGGGACAGGCCCAGTAGATAGGGACACTGCCCCTGTAGTACCAAGCGTGAGGGACACAGCCAGGATGCAGCGGCAACCTGGCATCTGGTAGTCTGGGACCAGATCACCCCACAGAGAGAGACTATTATTTTCAAATAAATCTTCATTGATATCTGGAGTTGCCCTGGAATCTTTCATTCTTGTTGTTTTTTTCAACCTGGATCCTGGCTGTGCTCCTGCTTCTTACTGAATCGTCTTTACTTACCTTCGAGGACTGCATGCCCTGGAGTGTCTGGACAGTTCTGGCACAATACTGGCAGGTAATGGACAATAGCCCTGATCAAATGACCTTATTCTAGTGTTCTATTATACATTCATCTATTCCCTGGGAAGAAATCATCAAGGGTCATTTATTGTGGTTGGCAGGTGCACACCATTAGGTCTCTATCTCCCCTGGGTTATTTTGTATATGGACTTATTCCTTATGGACATTCATACAGCACCCTGGACATTTATGGAATTATTTTCACACAAAACATACATGTGATTGTGAGCACCATTTACCATATACCTTTACTTGTTGAAAATTGATTACTGTTTATTGAATGTCCTTAAGAAGGGATTATCATTTTCCACTACAATTAATCACATTAACTTCGATTTATACATTGATCTCCAAGCAAAGAGGGATCAGGTAAAGCAACTTGGAATGCCCCTAAAAAGGTGACTAAGTTTAAAAAGGGAGTAAAACAAAAGGGTCCTAAAGGCAAAAATCCTGGTCAGGGAATAGCTTTGCAAAAGAGGGAGCCAAGCACATCAAAGAGGAAGGTAAAATGAATGCAAAAAGATAATTTAATGACTAAAGAGTCATAGGGGCTGATTCACTAGCCAGTGATAACTGCATTTAAGTATGATAAATGCCTTTTAAGACCGATACTGCCTGCTGCGCGGTTCACTAAGCAGTGATAACAGTGCTTTATTGGCCGTAAAAGGCAATTTTTCAGCCAAGCAAAAAAAATATGTCCGATCAGGCAAAATACAGTAATTCCACCATTTTTTGCGAGTCAGCGCGATTCACTAACCAGTGATAAGGGAATCGTACTTTAAAAGCACGCCAGATTTTTTCTCCAGCTTAAGGCTGGCACAAAAGAAATGGAGTCATGAATAAAATCATTGTTTACGTTTTTTCAACACACAATTAATACAACAGGCTGGGTGTCCCTGAGTGATCCCCACGGGAGTCCAGGGCCCTCGAGTGATCCCCGCGGGAGTCTGGGGCCCTCGGGTTATCCCTGCGGGAGTCTGGGGTCCTTGCTGGCCTGCGGTACTAATCCTGTGCCCTAAAAAAAACACATCAGCTAATACTTTCAAATAATACTCCCCCCTCCCCCTTCCCTCTTACACATACATTACAATGATGGTCACAATTACTATTATCCAGATATGGATAATAACCCATTAAAAAGAAAACATGAACAAGCAGAAATAAAGTAAAGAAAACTTGCTCTCACCTCTGCCAGGCTGCCACGATGAAAGCCATCCTTATCCTCATCACCGTCCATGTCCTCCGTTGCCACAAACAATGCAGTACAATAAAAAATATAATCTAATGTTCCCTAACCCCTTATATATTGCATACAAATTTAAAATAAAAAAAGCAATATACATTTAAAATACCTACATGCAAGCATTTGCCAAATCAACCATTGCTTCTTACTGTATGTATGTATGTATGTATGTATGTATGTATGTATGTATGTATGTATGTATGTATTAAATTGTTTTGAATTACCTGAGACTCTAAGGTATTATGAAAAAGATCTTCATTTGCTAATGCTGAAACCTCCAATTTGGTCACATGGGCTGGGATCCCTTAAAAGTATCTACACATTGTCAACTTTCTAATACATTTCTGGAGATCATCATCCCAGATGAAGGTGCAGTTGCTCTGAAAGTTGGATAATATGGGGGCAATTCACTAAGCAGTGAGCTTTTGCACCCGATTGGGAAATTTGTAATCCCACGATAAAAAATGAAGCCGGACGCGGGATTCACTAAGAAGTGAAGAGCATTTGGTTGGTGCGGGCAAAAACATGCCCAATCACGCAAGCTGTTTTTTTCCCCCTGCTATCATGCTTAAAAATCTATAGCTGTGAGAAAAAAAAAACAGCCTGTAAGAGCTGCATGCAGACGTCTTCATTAAAATACATTAAAACAGCGTCATTACCTTAGCGGCTAGCCGCTAAGACAATTGAGGGGTTATGGCCAAATAGCAGCTTTATTGGTCTAAGGCTTAGACCAACAGGTTTTAATTGTCCTTGAGGATCTGCTAAAAGATAGCGATCATGATGTAATGACAAATAAGATGTTTTTGCATACTGGCTGTAAACCCAGATCTATTTTTTACCCTATCAAGCAGGGGGACACTATGTTGAACTTTTTGGCAAATTAGTTGAACAAGAGTCATGGCCCACAAATCCAAAGTGAAGGCAGTGTTGTTGAGTCTAGATGCGGAGAAAGCGTTTGAAGGGATAAGATGGGATTTTCTAGATAAAATGCTAGAGGCATTTGGGTTCTCTGTTTTTTTTTTTTTACAAGGGTCCGCGCCTTTTACCAGACACCGACAGCCACCCTGAAAATACCAGGAGGCGAGAAGAACCTAATAACAATTAAGAATGGAACCAGGCAGGGGTGTCCCCTTTCTCCTCTTCTTTTTGCCTTGACAATTGAGCCTCTTGTGGCAACAATCAGAACCTCCCCAAATATACAAGGCATTAACATAAAAGATGAGTGCTATAAAAAATCACTTTTGCAGATGATATAATTCTTACCATTTCTAACCCTCTTTGTCCCTTCTGAATTTACAATCCACCCTCCGTGGATTCGGAGATCTATCAGGATATAAAGTCAATGTAGGAAAGTAGGAAGCGTTAAATATAATGCTAACGGAAAGAGAGGTCGAGGTTCTCAAAGGCCACTTTGACTACAAGTGAAAAAAGACCCATTTAAAATATCTGGGGATCCATCTCACTAGAGACTACAACTCACTATATAAATATAACTACCTCAAACTTTTCTCTAAGATAAGAAAGGATCTACAAGCCTGGAATTTCCATTGTATATTCTGGCTAGGGCGTATTACTGCAGTTAAGATTAATATCCTCCCCAGACTTTTGTACTATTTCCAGACATTACCAATATCTGTTCCGCATACAATTATAAAAGAGATTCAAAATCAAATTATGCAATTTATCTGGAATCATAAACAACCAAGAGTAGCCAGATCAATTATGTTGGTGTCTAAGGAACAAGGTGGTATGGCAGTACCAAATATTTTAAAATATTATATAGTATCTCATTTGAGACAAATGGTGCACTGGTACTCCCCATGAGGGATTATGCTTGGGTAGATTTGGAGAGCTCACTAAAAAGCCTGGTTGGTCTGCCTTCTTTGCTATGGTTGAGCCCCGGGGTTGGTACTGGGAGCCACTCAGACCGATGGTAATCGGATTCTCCCTACAAATCTGGCAGATAGCAAAGAAGAAATATAAAGTTATGTCAACCCCATCCAGACTTACTCCCCTGTTTGGTAACCCAGGCTTCCTGCTGGATTCCAGGGTCAGGGTTTTGAATCCTGGAGACAAAGAGGGATCCTAGAGATGGGAGATCTATTAGAAAAAGATAAGTCTTTTGAATCATTGACTAGAAAATATGGTCTACCCCCAACTGAGATGTTCAAATATATGCATGTCCGACATTTTGCTCGACAGGGTTTCTATGGGGAGGAATTCCCCTGTTACACAGGATTCGAAGATTTGTGCAAAATAAAAAAATACCACAAGGGTCTGATTTCATCTCTCTATCAGGGGTTAACCCCTCAAAAGGATAACCCGGACCATAAATATATTATCAGTGGGCTCTGGACTTCCAGACTGAAATAACAAGAGAAGACTGGGACAATGCAGACAACACCTCTATTTACAGTAACGAAGCAGAATATTTACAACATTTTTCTGCATTGGTATTACACCCCCAAGGTGTTAAAGTAAATGTTCCCGGAAGCTACTGATAGATGCTGGAGGGCTTGTGGGCAGATAGCACATATTTGGTGGTTCTGTCCAGTTATGCAGATATATTGGAGGACAGTTCTGAAATTGATAGAAGATGTGACGGGATTAAGATGCTGCTAGACCCAGTCTTAATTATCCTGGCTAGGCCCATGGATGATGTGAACCACTATACAGTCAAATGTATTATCCATATTTTTACGGAGGCTAGATGCGTTGTAGCAGCAGCGTGGAAGAAAGCACTTCCGCCCTCCAAAAGAGAGATAATCAGAAGGGTTAATGATGTCCAACTAATGGAGAGACTCACCTCATTTCTGAATCATACCACAAGAACATTTAATAGAGTATGGGAACCTTGGGGTGTGGGATAAGGACATGTTTGTAATAGAAAGGATGATTTGGGAATGAGGAGAGTATGATATTGTATGTGGTTTATTAAACAATGTATGGATGTAATGTGACTGTTGATGACCGTAGAATTTCTGTATCCCCCTCATCTATATCTGAAAAATCTCAATAAAAAAAAATGTTTAAAAAAAAAAGAACAAGAGTTCATAAGTTTATGTTCCAAAATTCCAGACATTAACTTCAACCATAGAGAATACCAGGCTATGAATGCAATTTGACCGAATTTGGATATAGTTATATAAGAGGCAAACAAAGGAGACAAACTGGTACTCCAAGACAGAAGAGATTATTGTCGTGAGGCTGAATATTTTTTTCTGATAAAGTCTCATATTGTAGACCCAAATCTAACTCCACTGGTGAATTCCAGGTAAAAATAAAAATATGGTTGGATGAAGCTTATAAATGTGGGAATACTCACCAGGTCAGAATATAATTTTCTTTTAATTTCCACTCTGACTGTACTATAGCCATCCTTTACCATATACCAAAGATCCACAAATCACTTATTAACACTCCAGGCTGTCCAATCATTTCTTGAATTAACTTCATGACTTATAATTTGTCACAGTATTTGGATTTGGATTTGCAGCCACTGGTTTCCAAACTTCCTTCATAGTTAAAGGACTTCACCTTATTTTTGCAATTACTTGGAGACTATATATGGGATAACAATAACAGATTGGCAACACGTAATGTACAAGCTCTATATACTGTACGAGCATTCCCCATGCCGGAGGTCTTCAAGTGCTTGCCATTTTTTACATTTAGATGACACTATACCATTAACTCATATTGAATTTATGTTGGTCTATTGGTTTCATATTACGACATCATTGCTTCTTATTTGATTCAAACTATTACTTGCAGATTTGTCATGGGTACCCGTTTCCTCCCTCCATTGCCATACCACTTGCTTCCCTGATCAACTCTAGAGCAAAAGCTTTAGAAAACCTTGTAGCAAAATTCACAACTCTGATGATATACCTCTTTCTGACTGGGAATCATCAGGCGCTCCATAATATCTAAAGCCACCTGGTGGAAAGGCTGCCAATTATTGTTAACTGTCTCAGGGGAACCTTCACATGGTCACCATGCCTGCCTACTCGCTGGCAGGCAGCGCAGGAGCGGCAGAACTTTGCCACTATCTGTGCTACCCCTAGCCATGGGTCAGATGGGCCTTCATGCGTGTCAACTGTATTTTGTGTGCTAGGCTGAGCAACTGTGCCCTATGGTCAGTGGGCACTATCAATTGTTTAACTGCAGTCCATGGTGGGTCCAGTGCTGTAGGGCTGTAGGGGTGAAAGTATACAAGAGATCATGCTTACAGAGGATCTGTTCTGATCCAGACTTAGAGGCAGTATAGGCAGCTCGCTGCCTCATGCCCTCCAAGTCTGGAACAGAGTGCACAGCATCCCTGAAAGCATCTCTCTACTCCATCCCCAGTCTATGAAGACACCGGCAATCGGTGTATCCATAGGTTCCCCATTTGCCATTTTTCCATGGAGCTGCTCGCCATGGATACTATCCTCTGTATCAATCAGCCCAGGACGTACCAAGGACATGGTGGCTCCTGAATCAAGAAGCCCGGCTACCAGACAGTATATGTTCAAAACATCCTTGAGATGGCCTCGGACGGAGGCGATGTGGTGCATGTTGGCCGGGGCTGGAAAGGCAAACAAGGTCACTTGCTGAACCTGCTGGATAGCATGTCCCATTTGGCAGTATGTTCCACTCCAATGTATGCCAGAGTGCATGTAGCTGGAGTGCAGGAAGGAAGACTGGACGCACTGTGGCAGTCTGCCGACGTGTCCTGCACGACTACAGAGGTAACACTTCCTCTCGTGGTTAAACTCTGTATGCCTGGACTACAAGGCTATGGTCTGCTGCAGTTGACGCCAACTCTGTGTCTTCAACCTTTATTGCAGCTTTCTACTGATTGCCAATGAGGCTATCAAGGCTCCCAATGGGAGGGCCTAGGTAGTCCAAGTGACAATCAATGGGTTTATGTTTGAAATATATTATTTAATATTTTTGTATTAGTGTATTATTGTTGATGTTTTTTTTTTTGAATGGAAAAACATGTGTAATTATGAGAGAGATTAGAGGGGATATGTAGAGTGTTTAGTAGTTTACTAAAAGAGGTTGGTTGCTCCCTCCCAGCATCCCAAAAGCCACATTTCAGGGTCTGGGCAAAATTGATTTTTCAAAATCTGCAAGTGCATTTATTGTAAAATTCAATGGTGGATTACACAAAATCTAGGCAGAACGGATCTGATGCCAGATACGGATGTTTCCACCTGAATTTTGTAGTGCCCAATCCGCTTTTGGATGTCTGTGTGCGGTCAAAATTTTATAAAATATGACCGGTTCGTCTATCTCTAGTGATGGCTGTTACACACGTACAGTAGGCAAGATACTTTACAGTAGGGCTAATGCCAGCCTCGACTAGGTGATTGAAAATGCAGCATTTATTGACATTATCCCAGTTACAATAAATATTGTGACTTGATGACTGGCATCAAAATGACTACATTTGCTGTATTTAGTCATTTTTGTGCCGGTCCTGATATTTTTATCAGCTGCAGTAAAAGAAATATATATTTTTAGCGGTACAACGTTGATGACTTGGTTCATAAAAATAATGCTTTTATGCCTATTATTTAGCATCTTTCCTAAACAGAGTTGGATTAATCCAGGCCTTAGAGTGCTATCTAATTATATATTTCTAGAAAGAAATAAGGCTGGTACGGTAACTACAGTATTTACGTCACATTATGGGTACAGAAATGACAGAATTGAGAACCTGTTTTCACTTCATTTCAATTATTTTAAAAAAAATAACCTCAGTCCCAAAACAAGTACAGTATTTCAGGTATAATTGGTACTCATTTTCTTAAGAACTTCTACTGAGGCAATAACAGCAACCATTAAAATTATGTAATGCTTGTTTTTTTTTTTGCCATATGCAAATCTTTAAACATTTCTTCCTATGTAATAATAATTTGAATGATATTAGCCATTTTATGCTGAGAGTGTTCTGAAACTTTTATGTGCCTTCATAATAATAATAATACAGTAGTAATAATAATAATAATAATAACAGTGCTAGTCATTGCAATGGAATACAAAATAAATCGTTTGATTGAATAGCAGCCCTATCAGGGCTGCAGTATAATATTTTGACGCCGAATGTCTCAATTTAGCATACACCGTGCATTGTTATTTCTAGAATTTCTTCTCAGAAACTGTTTGAAGGTTAATGTATTGTTGAAAAAAGCAGAACATATAAAGCGGCCTTGAAATACAATGATACATTTTGTAGCAGAAAACAATAACATGCTGCTTCCTGGAATCTCTATATGTTGAGGTAACTTAAGAATATTAGAATAAATCTCACTTAGAACATAGCTGTGAAAAGCCAAGGAACCACATGAAGGAACATGGAGGTATCTGGAAAAAAACAAATGATATTTAATAGAAGTCCTTGATTTGTATGAGTGGAATTTCAAGAGCCTACAGACACTAACAATGAGTGAGACTTTTATATTGACCGTTCCTATATTTAGTAACATTGTTGCTACGGCAAGTAATTATAACTTCAATCCACTAATGGGAATTTACTGACTACATTCATTTTATACAGGGAAAAGGGAGACCAAAAAGCGCACCAGCACAAACGGAGCAGGAAGAAACCAGAACAAAAAAATGATTAAAAGGGCACTTTAATGTGGCAAAAGACCCATCCAATGCATTTCGAACGTCTTGAAAAAGAACGCTGCGACGTTCGAAATGCATTGGATGGGTCTTTTGCCACATTAAAGTGCCCTTTTAATCATTTTTTTGTTCTGGTTTCTTCCTGCTCCGTTTGTGCTGGTGCGCTTTTTGGTCTCCCTTTTCCCTGTATTGCATTGAGTAGCTGCACAGCCTGCCTGCCTGCCCTACCAGGATGTGAGTATTTGCATATTTTTCAGGGGAACCTGCCGATGAGACAGATGTGAGTGGGTTGCACCACACACCACCTGTCTTCAGGAGGATAGTACCCATTATATGACACAATAGGTACTATATCAATTGTTAGTACCCTGGTACAGTGGTCTGGCTTATTATCATTTTGAGATATACCTGCATTTGAGCGCTTCAGCTATTTTCCATATTACATTCATTTTATATCCTGCTTTCCGGCCAAAACGGTATACTGAAAACCTTCTGTGATTTTTCTTGTAAATTGTTCCCTAAGTTCTAACTGTCGTGAGGTATATGTGCAAAATATGATTCCAGGTGAATTTGGCAGAAACCGGTGATATGTTTTATTAGCACTCAAATGATATACAAGTTATGTTAATACAATCTTTTAATTACTTTTTTCAATGAGATTACACGGACAAAGAACATGATGTTTTCTTTCAATGTCCCAAATCAAGGAATTGGCAGGGAGAGACTAGGGTAAAAAAACAACGATAACAAAAAACGCTGCAGTGAATTAAAGTTACAGCGTTAGATAGTAGATGAGGTTGATAAAATACACACAATATGTCCATCAAGTTCAACCTATGTTAAATTTAGATGACAGATGTTTATCCTATATTTGCTTTAGAGTATAGTTTTTCCTCTCCAGGAAATGGAAATAAAAAAACCCTAGTGAAACATTATCCAATGATGGGGGTCATGCACTAAGCAGCGGAAAATTGCATTCGCTAGGTATTTGAATTCGCCATGTTTTTGGCGTGTTGCCCTCGCTGTACAGAGGCGGCCGAGCTGAGTCTTCAGCGGCCGCCACCTCGATGTGGGGGAAATGTGCGGGCAGACGGCGACTTGTTTGGGTTTTTCCCTGGCACGTGCCACGCGTCACTATGGCGCCGGTCACACGTGCCAGGGTTCCCCGGCATCCCTGAAGGCTGCTGAGGAAGCAGGGGTAAGGGGGGAGCTGCACAAAGCTGCGCGAAGCAGGAGCAGCCTGGGGGAGCAGCCAGGGGTTCGGGGAGGGGAAGCATTTTAATTTTGCATGCGGGGAGGGGAAGATGCGGCTGGCGCGCGGCCAAGTTTGGCGCCAGCCAAAAAAAGCCCCGGTCTATTACGGGCAAATGTTAGACTCAGCTCGGCCGCAGCAGTATGCAGGAAGGGTCGAATCCCTGGCAAATCACAGCGAGAGCAACATTGCCAAACATGGCGAGTAGCCGGTGGCGAGACAGTCTGCCTGGCGAGAAGCTGCCGAGAAGCCGTCCCCTGCTGAGATGTGTCTGCAGCAGAGAGAGATCCGCCGCTCTCTCTGCGCAAACATCGGCACATTAAAAAATCTTTTAAATACAATTTTATTCATAGTGTACATGTGCAGGGGGTCTCCGGAGCTGAACCGCATTGGTTTCAGGTCCGGGGAACCCCTGCTTCCCGGGATACAGGCCCGGTTATGAGGTGCCGGTATCCCTCTGCATTTAATGTCCCGATCAAGTGACCGCGGAATGTAAATAAAGCGGAGGGATACCGGCACGCCATAAAGGGGCCTGTATCTCGGGAAGCAGGGGGTCCCCGTACCTAAAACCAAAGCGGTTCAGCTCCGGAGACCCTCTGCACATCTACATTATGAATAAAACACCCATATCAATAAATAATCATTCCTTACCTTTATGGCTATCTGCTATGGTAACGAAGCAGCATGCATGTATTTTTAATAATAGTGTACTGTGAGCAGGGGGTCCCCTGAGCTGAACCGCATAGATTTGTGGATCAGGGACCCCATGCTTCCCGAGTTACAGGCCCCGGTATGTGTCATCGGGTGCCAGTGTTGCCGCCATCTTTATAGCGTCCAATACGCGACGTGCCCGCTATAAAGATGGCGGCGACACTGGCATCGATGCCCCAAACCGGGGCCTGTAACTCGGGAAGCAGGGGGTTCCTGAGCCACAAATCAATGCGGTTCAGCTCAGGGGACCCTCTGCTCCCGCACAATATTATGAAAATACATTAATGCTGCTTCATTACCATAGCGGATGGTCTCCATAGGTCCATAGGTCCCCCGCAGACCTGAGGAAACAACCCTGTATGTAAAAAAAATAAACATGTCCTATACATTAAATACATCAATTCCCCCCCCGACCCCCACAACACATACAGTACAATAATGTGCAAAATAACTATTATCCAGATAGGGATAATAGATTATTTGCCCATTATTAAACACATTAAGTAGCATAATAAAATAAATAAAGTTCTACTCACCTCATCAATAAGAAGCCCCCTCGCCAGCAAAATCTGTGCCCTCCGTTGCCAACAAAATACATAGCCAATATATTGCAATTACATTCTGATATCAATTAACCCCTTAATCACCTTATCGGATAATAACCGCAAAGGTAATTAAGGGGTTAAGCCACCCTGGCCCGATACCCACCCTTCACCCATTAATTTTTACAGTGGCTTCATCATGCAACTATATATATACATATACACATGATGAACCAATATACAAAGAAATGTTTTTAAGGGTTATCAAAAACATGCTCTCATAAAAATACCACTTCCCCATATCAGTCAGAGTAAAATAAAATCCTATTTCCTAAAAAAATCAAATCTCATCTTCCAATCAAAAGCATCAAATGCCAATCAAAACATTTAATTTACATTGTATACATGATGCATATAATCTATGCACCATGTAGACTATGCCAATCAATGTTAACAATAAAATATTTCAAACAAAATACCATTAAATCCAAACAAGTATACTATTTGAACTAAGCAAGTCACCATAAATCAATTAGCATTCATTAATCGAATCCCAAAACAATTAAAATACCATCCATAACAATGACACAATTAAGTAACAGGGTTAATACCCCAGGCTCACGGGAGTCCCCCGGTGGGCCTGACGGTTCACCTCACAGACCAACAGTAGCCCAGCACCATGTTTCTAACAGGGTCTGGAGGCCTACGTGTGGTCCCCGCCAGGCGCCGTGGTCCACCAGATGGTCTCCGCAGGTCACCGTGGGCCAACATGGGGTCCCCACGGATAGGCCCGCGGCTGTCTGGGGGGGCCCGGGTCAGACCCACAGGTGTCTGAGGGGCCTTTGGTGGTTCCCACGGGGGTCTGGGGGTGCACGGGTGGTCCCTACGGGTCTGCGGTGCCCCCACAGATGTGGGGCCACTGGTTCTTCCCCACAGGTGTCCCCCATGGACCTGGCAGCCGTTTACCCGTGAGAAGCCCGAGGAGACCGCAGGTGGTCTCCATAGGTCCCCCGCAGACCTGAGGAAACAACCCTGTATGTAAAAAAAATAAACATGTCCTATACATTAAATACATCAATCCCCCTCACCCCCTCCCCCACAACACATACAGTACAATAATGTGCAAAATAACTATTATCCAGATAGGGATAATAGATTATTTGCCCATTATTAAACACATCAAGTACTGCACCGACACACTTTATTCGAGCAAATGCCCGATTTCTACCTGGCAGATACTTGGAATCCGCCGCTGCTCACCTCTCGCATGCTGCGTTGCGTTTGCCTTCCCAGCCACGGTTCATGCCTGGCTGACGGGGGATCTGATCTGTTAAATGATAACCAGAAGAATTTACTAGGCGGCAATGTTTCGTTTGTCCACCAGATGGCATAAACTCATGATAACCAGAAGAATTTACTAGGCGGCAATGTTTCGTTTGTCCACCAGATGGCATAAACTCATGACTTAAGTAATGTGTGGACTTTGCAAGTTGTT
Organism: Ascaphus truei; assembly: GCF_040206685.1. Classification (NCBI taxonomy): domain Eukaryota; kingdom Metazoa; phylum Chordata; class Amphibia; order Anura; family Ascaphidae; genus Ascaphus; species Ascaphus truei. Next base: position 311,023,013 of record NC_134486.1, on the reverse strand, counting down.
TCGTTTACTGTACCAAAAAAGATACTTTATCCCAATACAGTATGCTACAGTATTGTAACTTGTCCTTGAGACTGAAGGAAGAGTTGCAAAAAATGTATCAATTTAGGCTTTACATACAGTACTGTATTAAATAAAGACAAAGATCATTTTCGCTTACACTACAGTATTCTACAGAGACATTAGTGTTCAAGTGGAGCCCGCTTTCCAAAAACCTGACAGAAGTTATGCTTATTTGATATGGGCCGCTATTAATGCAACAGAGGATAAGATGGCAACAGTTGTTCAAATTTATCAGTATTTTATCGAAAATTATGACTTTTACAGATTTTCGCCAACTCCTCATTTGTGGAAGCGCGCAATAAGGAAAAGGTTATGTAGTGACCCCTGTTTTCACCGTATTGAGCCCCAATTTGTTGGAGGGTATTGGTGTGTGGCACCGGGTTTTTCCCGTATCTATGATAATGGAGGCGGCAAAAGGCGAAGGGTCATGTTAAAACGAAATAAGAAGCGACAGTCCCTGCCAAGCAATGCGCCAGAACCAGAACCAGAACCAGCAGCAGCACCAGCTTATCATGATGCCCTCACCATCGGTGACAACCCTGAGATGGATTTCGCAGCCAGTTTTGATGAAGCTTGCATGTACCTAAGCGATTTCCCGCTGACTACAGGTGGGCTAGTCCCTCTGCAAACTATCGACGTGGGTGATGATGAAAGCTGGACTGGAAGTGGGCCGGCGCCGGCGCAAGCTGAATGGGAAATTCAGTAATACAGTATGGTGAGTACTATTATTTTGGTGGGGCTGGCTGGGTACTTCTTTAGGGGGCTGACCATAACTGTACATTAAAACTTTTCATTTTGTTTTTCCTCAGAAAAGAAAACGGCTAATGGGGGGATTTCGATGGATAATATTGTGCTGTACAGTACAGTATGCTGATGTTTTCCAGCCGAACAGTATACTGTGTAATAAACCCGAATAAATAAAACTATGCATTTATTCTACAGTACATGTTCAGTAAATTACTGCACATAATGTACTGGGGGTGAGATGTGTTTGCAGCAGAGAGAGATTTAATAATATTGTACAGTGAGCAGGGGGCTCCCTGAGCCAGAAATTAATGCTCAGGGAACCCCCCCCCCCCCTGCTCCTGATCAATATTATTAAAAAAATACACACAGCAGCCGCCAAAAAATAAATAAATAAATGACAATAAATACATTTGAAATACATTTTTATTGATAGTGTAGATGTGCAGGGGGTCTCCGGAGCTGAACCGCGTTGGTTTTAGGTCTGGGGACCACGTGCCCCCCGAGATACAGGCCCCTTTAGGGGGTGCCGGTATCCCTCTGCGTTTAAAGGTCCCGATCACGTGATCGCGGCCTGTAAACCAAGCAGAGCAGAGGGATACCGGCACCCCCTAAAGGGGCCTGTATCTCGGGGGGCACGGGGTCCCCAGACCTGAAACCTGTGCGCTTCTGCTCTGGAGACCCTCTGCACATGTACACTATCAATAAAACACATACAATATACAGTATAAATAAACACTCGTTCTTTACCTTAGCGTCTATGCGCTATGGTAAAGAAGCATTATTTTAATAATATTGTAAAGTGAGCAGGGGGTTCCCTGAGCCAGAAATTAATGCTCAGGGAACCCCCCCCCCCCCCCTGCTCCTGATCAATATTATTAAAAATACGGAAAATGCTGCGTCATTACCATAGCGGATAGCCGCTAAGGCAATGAAGGGGTTAACCCACCGTGCCCGCTTTATTGTGTGTAGTGGGGATTGGTGAGGGGGGTATTTGGCCCTTGGTGTGAGTTTAGGACTTGCGGGAGGGGGGGGGGTTGCGGGTGCACTTAACCCCTTCACGACCGTAGCAGTTAATACCGCTACGGTCATGAAGGGGTTAAGCCCTCCCGCTACCCCCCCCCCCCCCCGCAAGCCCTCCCCAACCATCGTTGGGGCGAATACCCCATTCACCCACCCTCCCGCAACCCACAACAATAAAATCCACACAGCAGCCGCCAAAAAATAAATAAATAAATGACAATAAATACATTTGAAATACATTTTTATTGATAGTGTAGATGTGCAGGGGGTCTCCGGAGCTGAACCGCGTTGGTTTTAGGTCTGGGGACCCCGTGCCCCCCGAGATACAGGCCCCTTTAGGGGGTGCCGGTATCCCTCTGCGTTTAAAGGTCCCGATCACGTGATCGCGGCCTGTAAACCAAGCAGAGCAGAGGGATACCGGCACCCCCTAAAGGGGCCTGTATCTCGGGGGGCACGGGGTCCCCAGACCTGAAACCTGTGTGCTTCTGCTCTGGAGACCCTCTGCACATGTACACTATCAATATAACACATACAATATACAGTATAAATAAACACTCGTTCTTTACCTTAGCGTCTATGCGCTATGGTAAAGAAGCATTATTTTAATAATATTGTAAAGTGAGCAGGGGGTTCCCTGAGCCAGAAATTAATGCTCAGGGAACCCCCCCCCCCCCCCCCCTCTCCTGATTAATATTATTAAAAATACGGAAAATGCTGCGTCATTACCATAGCGGATAGCCGCTAAGGCAATGAAGGGGTTAAGGCATAATAAACAATTAATACATTCAATACATATTTTTCACGTCTGTGTTAAAACTCCCTGCCTTCTCTCTAATCTATGTAAAAACCCCTCCCCCTATTCTCGCTTTTAAAACGCCCTGCCTTCTCTCTAATCTATATAAAAACCCCTCTCCCCTATCCCCCTATTGTGTGTGTGCGTTAAGCTTCCCTGCAAGCTATGTAAAAAAAACTCCCCCTATTGTGTGTGTGTGTTAAATCTGCCTGGACTGTGTTTCTGAGTGCTGAGTGCTCTGCGTTTAAAGGTCCCGATCACGTGATCGCGGCCTGTAAACCAAGCAGAGCAGAGGGATACCGGCACCCCCTAAAGGGGCCTGTATCTCGGGGGGCACGGGGTCCCCAGACCTGAAACCTGTGCGCTTCTGCTCTGGAGACCCTCTGCACATGTACACTATCAATAAAAATGTATTTCAAATGTATTTATTGTCATTTATTTATTTATTTATTTATTTAGATTTATTTATTAATTGTGCTGCTGCTGCTGCAAGTCGTAAACTCACACCAAGGGCCAAACACCCCCCTCACCCCCAATAAAAAAAAATTCACGCACAGCAGCCCCACAATTAATAAATAAATCTAAATAAATAAATAAATAAAGACATGAAGAGAAATAAATATATACTGTACAGTATATACTTTGTATATATACTGTATATACACTGTATATATATATATACAGTATACTGTACATATATACACTGTGTATATATATATATATATATATATATATACAGTATATATATATATATATCATACAGCTATATTTGTATATATATATATATATATATATATACAGTATATATATATATATATATATATATATATATATATATATATATATATATATATATATATATATATATATATATATACATACATACTGTACTGTATGTGAGTGAAAAGAGAAAAAAGTAACCCGTATGGGAGCACTCAGGTATGCAATTGATATATTTGTTTATTTATTTGACACAGTGCAAAAAGGGATGAATAAACAGTACATGATTTAAAAACACTTAAAAAAGAGGCATGGACCCTTAAACACTAATGAACAGCACTAGGGAACGACACACACTGTCAACCCTAAACATGAAAAGGATAGTGACTCAAAAAACACTAGGGAGAATCAAAGTGAATCACAATAGGTTACTGGGTTCAAAGGCACCTACTGTATACAACGCTAAGGATAATGCACACTACACACCAAAAGGTAGACTTGTCAAAGTATAAATGACAGTCTCAAAGCATCACACATCTGCATTAGCATACAGTGATATAACCAATGCCTACAGCACAAATCATGTGTAGGAAAGGTGGTAAGGTGGAATGAAATCCCTAGATGTGTAGAGCAATGAAGTTAATGAATAGCATACAGTATAAAACATAACATTACAATCCACACAGTACATTGCATTTACAGTACATTGTATACTGTAAATGATGCATAGCATTAAATCTATGCACCATATACAGTACTGTACATTCTGCAAATGAATGTTAACAATATAATTGCAAGCTACTCTACCAGTAAATACTGTACAAACACTTCCAAACAAGTCAACAACAGTGTTTTAACCAATCAAGTAAACCAAAATCAATATATACTGTAAGTACCAACCAGAAAAGACAATTTAAAACCAAACTAACCCTTACAATACCAAGGATTACATCTATCTAATTGTAAAAAACCTTATACATTATACACAGCATTGTTTAAAGCCCCCTCCCCCCTAATGTTTCTGTTAAGCAGATTACACTGAAGGGACAGAGATATAAAGGCCTAAAGCCCCTTCCCCCCCTAATGTTTGTGTTAAACAGATTACAATGAAGGGAGAGAGATATAAAGGCCTAAAGCCCCTTCCCCCCTAATGTTTCTGTTAAGCAGATTACACTGAAGGGAGAGAGATATAAAGGCCTAAAGCCCCTTCCCCCCTAATGTTTGTGTTAAACAGATTACAATGAAGGGAGAGAGATATAAAGGCCTAAAGCCCCTTCCCCCCTAATGTTTGTGTTAAACAGATTACAATGAAGGGAGAGAGATATAAAGGCCTAAAGCCTTACCTGCATTGGTAAACCCTCCCTGCATTGGTAAACCCTCCCTGCATTGATGTCGTGCAGTGTACAGTATGTAAATGTGGGGAGGGGGGGGCCCAATGTGCATAATGTACTGTGAGGTCTAACCACCCTCACCCCCTACCCACATACTGTACCGTTACCCCCCCCCCCCCCCCCCATCCTGGCCATGGCCCCTCACGCACAGCAGCTCCACAATTAATAAATAAATCTAAATAAATACATGAAGAGAAATAAATATATACTTTATATATAAATGTGAGTTTATAAATAAAATAAAGAATATTATTTCTAGGGGCCCTAGAACAGAAGTTCCCACGCCAATTTCGCGCTCATTGCTCTTTTTTTGCTCTTTTTTTACAATGTTGCTGGTCTTGCGGCTTTGCAGTCTGCAAGCAAAAAGCGCAAAGTGTATGAAGTCTGGGTGAGCGCTTTCCACATTTGATGCCTACGGCACCTTCCCATTTCTACACACTTCAATACCTGCACAGTTGGTAGCGCTTTCCATCCCAGCTACCATTCTGGATATTCACCTCTCACAGGCCATTCTTGCCCGAGTCTGTCCTATCAGACAGGGGCATTAACCTGTATCCACACCACCTGGACAATTTCTCTCTGTCAGAGACTTGTGCTATTTATTTTATATATTTTTGTGTAATTATTCATGCAAATTTATGCTCATTTCATATGTGGTTTTCAACATAAAGTGGCTGCTGGGCCTGATCCTAACTCATACAGTATAGCGCTTCCCTGTTTGTTTGTTTATTGCAAGCAAAAAGCAGTTTGTAGTACTGAGTGTGAGATAAATTACTGTATTTATCAGTGTTGATCAAAGAGAGTTGATCAGAAGGATTCCCCTTATATACAGTACGTAGAATTAATAAAATTGTATTATTTTCCGATATCCGCAGTGATTCTGGTCAACCTGACAGATTTTTAGTAATACAGTATACTGTACTGCAAGACCATGTGTTGTCTACCTTTTACTACAGTATACTGTACTGTACGAATGACAATAGAGTGCTGTATACTTTATAAGGGGAATCCTTCTGATCAACTCTCTTTGATCAATACTGATAAATACAGTATCATATTTATACCCCTTTAGCACCTGTCGTTCCATCCTATGCACCCATTTACTGTACAATGGTGATTGCGGTCGTATTCACGTACTTTATGTGAGATAAATTAACCAGTTCTTTTATTGCTGAAGTCGCCACAAAATACTTTTATTTACAAATACAGTACAATACAATGGTGAAACTTTTCAAGTTAACAGCAATTCAAAACATCAACACACAATAATACATACTTTACAGTACTGTACAGTATACTGTACTAGTATATTTGGGCCTTGTCTTTGGGGGTTTATTCATGCAATTATTAGGGTGACCTGGCGTTGGAAATACTGACACAGTACAATCCTACAGCTACACCACCCACCCCCTCCCTTAGAGTTTTTAATCCCTCCCTGGCCAAGCATCAATCGTCTGGCTAATCCAATCCAAGCCATTGTTTTGTTAATCTGGCCCTGGGCTGTTCAGAACAGCCACTGCTTCTAAATTACTGAAAATATACAGGATAAATATACAGTGATGTGAAATAATCCTTTCTGTGGGTCTGAGAGGGTTGAAAGTCACCAGGTCCTCATACAGTAGAGTACATTCTCGAATACCTTTAGAATAAAAATACAGTATATATAAATATACAGTATAAATATTGCACAGTATACTGTAATGTTAAATAACCCATCCTGTTCTTTTTCCCTTCATACTTTAACAGTATCCTCATTGTGTCTGCGGTACAGTAGTTCATTGAGAGAGGAGAGGTTTTGTGTACATCATTACTGCTGTTTATATACTGTACATTTGACTGCACAAGCAGATTTGACGAACACAAGGCCCCCCCTCCACCCTGGTGCACCCTTTTTCCTGGAACGACAAGAAAACAAAAACTTTGTTCAGTTACTGTACTGTACTGTATGTGCGTACTGTATTATGGTAGAACTACTGTACAGAAGGTGGCTGGTGCAGCTTTCTCTGGAAAGAAAAAAATGGAGCAGTTAGTAGGCACTTACTGTAGTATGTCAAACTAGTCTACTGTACTGTATACTGGAACTACTGTATACTCTGACTATTGGGAAAGCTAAAATCTGTGCCATACTTACCTGTATCATACTGTACCTACTGTACAATACTACAGCACTGTACTACTTTCCTGATGCTTGTCCATTGTGCGCGATGACAATGGGCAACACAGTGGCAATATGGTCTATATATTTATTGCATCGTTCCTCGGTGAGTACATCGTTCCAAAAACTCATTATGGCTTTATACAACTCGTCCTTCTTGGAGGGTTTCGCCACTTTACGGATGTGGTCCTTCAGCTGATGCCAGACCATTTCGATCGGATTGAAGTCTGGCGATCTGTGATTGGAAAGAAAGGACAATTAGTTTAAGAGATACAGTACACAGTACAAACAGTGGGGAACATAAATGGGACACGGTCTACTGCACTTACTCCGCTGGCGTCTTCACCCAGTTGATGCCGCGCTCAAGGATATGCGCCGTCGACGCGGTGTGCTTGGGATCATTGTCCTGGTAAAAGCGATGACCATTGGGAAAGTCTTGTGTGATGTATCGCACTATCACGGGCACAATGTTGTCTTGGAAGAAATCTTTATTCATGATTCCTATAGCAAGAAAAGAAAAGTGCTCAATAGTACAGTACAGTGCATACGGTAAGGCAACACTAGTCAAGTACAGTGCATTAGGCGGCATTATATTTGAGAAATTGTACCTTCAAAGACGACAATGCATCCCGGTCCACGCCTAGAGATGGCACCCCACACATGCAGCTTCACAGGGTGTTTTGGCCGCGGCTTCAAAGTTATGCGGCCTTTTTTGTGGAACGCAAATCTTGCAAATCTCTCCAGCGACACAGTAGACTCATCAGTGAAGATGCAATCCTGGAAAGTCTCACCGCTGTCGATCCATGCCTGGGCCTGGAGCACTCTTTTGATTTTGTTTGCGTCCCGTATCATGGGGTACGCTCTGTAATGACAATGAATAAAAAATGTTAGCGTCACAGCGCAGTACAGTTTGCAAAACAACACTTTTACTTTACAGTACAGTACCTCCTGTAATGTCCACTACTAACCTCACACGTCCATATTTCCATCCAATTCTGCGTCTCATCTTCTTTATGCTGCTCTCGGATACAGTCAGATTGTGGTTTTCCTGAAGAGTGTTTTTAACCCTTAATGCGCTCCTCTCATCATTCTCCTCACTTATTCTGTCCACCAGAAGAGTAGTCTCCCTACAATGCAAAGAAATTATATTTTGTTATTAATATGCAGCAATATAAAATGTATACTGTATACTGTACATGTAATGTTGTAATATACAGTAAATATAAATATACAAAAAATGTATACTGCTGTACTATAAATATAAATAGACAAAATATACAGTATACAGTACTGTTGTAATATAAATATACTATATAAATATACTGTTATTATATCATAATAAATACACATCATACTGTATACTGTATATTCGTTGTCAGATGAATTGCAATATACCAAAAGTGTATACTGCTGCACAAAAAATATAAATTGACCACACATACGGTACACTACAGTATATACTGTTGTAATATAATAAATATACTATATAAATACGGTATACTGTTGTTATATCATAATAAATACACATCATATACTGTATATTCGTTGTCAGATGAATTGCAATATACCAAAAGTGTATACTGCTGCACAAAAAATATAAATTGACCACACATACAGTACACTACAGTATATACTGTTGTAATATAATAAATATACTATATAAATACGGTATACTGTAGATGTACACTACAGTTTTCTATATTTTTTTTGGTTAAGTTTTATAAATACAGTATACTTACGCATTTGTTATCTTTGGTGCCTTTTTGCGGTCTCTGTTTTTTCCTTGTGCATGATAGCACACAGTGCTTGATGGCACAACGAGGCCAGAAGCAGTTAACCAGCGCTGGATATCTGCAATTCGTTTTCCGCTCGTGTACATCTCCTTCATTCTCATGCTGAGATCCTTTGAAATCTTCTTAACAGGCATTGCTGCGAGTACTGTAGAAAGAAATACAAACACAAGAATGTATATTCGATGTTTAGTCGATGTGTATTCAATGTGCAGTGAATCCACAAAATGGATGGTGTATTTATATGTTAATGACTCACATAACAGACCACCCACTTTCAACACCTGTACCTGGCCGCCATGCATAAAAGGTTGTACACGTTGCATAGCCCACCACTTGCTGATCTTTATCTGAGCCATTGTCCAGATACTGCATTGTGCCTCCCGCTTACATGGAGCAGCCCCGGTTCTATGGACGAAAGAATCATCTCACCTCTGCTGTGCCTGCCACACTGAAAAAGAGAAAGGCAGTTACCGTTTCCAAGCCAAAGGCAAAGCGACAGGCTAAGGCCAACAAAGAAAACCTTCTGCTGACCCCAAAGGCTAAGGCTTTTAAAACACGTCAGCCTTATTATGTGAAGAAGAAATACGGTACTGTGCTCGGTACGCAAGACGCATGGCAGCCAACTCACCGAATCCGCAGACCACTTGCTCCCATAAGCTTCGACGACTCTGCTGTAGCTGTCCCGGAAATCTTCAGCCCGGCTTCTCCACCCCCATCTTCTCCGGTTCCATCTGAAGATGCTGCTGCCTCTGAAATCAACGGGTCACTGTCTCCTTTGCTCTTGGACGACTCTGCTTCTCTCCCGGAAATCCAGCGGTCACCTTCTCCATCCCTCTTCCACCACGCTGCAGCTTCTCCTGTACCGGGCATCCCCAGGTCACCTCTTCCACTCTCCATCGATGCCGCTTCTCTCCAGGGAACCCCCATCTCATCCTCCGTTGCACCCATCCCCCCAGATCTCCAGATGCCATGCACAAGCAGCTCGTTGGACCGGATCCTGAATGGGCTAAGTGTGGATCTCCCCGGGAATTCTAGTGTGCTGGCAAAGCTAGATCTGCTTCTGGAGTCGGTGCTACATATGGAGCAACGGATGCTACAAATGGAGCAGCGGCTGGATCAACGGATGCACAAGATAGAGGCAGACATAGCGGGCATACATTATTTGCTCGGTGTTAATGCCCCTGTTTCCCCGACGCTGGAGCAGGGGGGTGACATGGATGTGATGCATTGTACCTTCGACCCCCTTCCATCACCAAGCACACCCCCTCCACCAGAAGATACAGTGTACTATGCTATTGAGGAGGACATGACAACCCCGTCAAGACCACGCCAGGAGACAACCCGGCGACCACTACCGGAGGAAAGCTTCCTCCCAGACACCCTACCATTGCCCATCGCCTCAAGTACACCCGCTCCCAAAAGACCTCCTACACCCGCTCGCATACAAACAGTGCCCGACATCTCCCTGTGCGATCTGCCACCGGCACTGAGGGAGAAGTATAGGGTGAGGAGTGCTGGTATACCACACAAGTATGCCTTGATCATATTTAAACACCATGTTCCCTACACATTGTACTGCGAGTGGGTGTTCAAAGTGAACTATGATGGGAGTCGCCAAAAAAATGCCCTTCCTGCCAATTTAAGGAAAAAGATTGTGGAAGAAATGCAGCGCTATTACCCTGTTACAGATCCTGTAATGAGAGGCGTTAGAGACTGCATTAATGGCGTTTTGCGCCATGCAAGGCATCGGCCATGGCTGGAAAATGGGGAGGACTTTCAGTGAAACCATACTGTAATATTGTGCTGTACTGTACAGTACATGTTTTACCCTATAGTACCTGCTGTACTTAAACAAAGGATACTGAATGTTGTTGTGTGTTGCACGGTTTTTGTACTGTATTTGTAAATAAAAGTTTTTGGTGGTGACTTCAGCAATAAAAGAACTGGTTACTTTATCTCACACTCAGTACTACAGTACAAACTGCTTTTTGCTGCCAGACTGCAAACCCGCAAGACCAGCAACATTGTAACAAAAGAGCAATGAGCGCGCAATTGGCGTGGGAACTTCTGTTCTAAGGCCCCTATAAATAATATTCTTTATTTTATTTATAAACTCACATTTATAAACCCCATCACCCACCCCCGCTAAACACAATAAAAAATAATCACACACAGCATCCCCGCAATAAATAAATAAATAAATAAATAAATACAAATAAATACATTTGAAATACATTTTTATTTATAGTGTAGATGTGCAGGGGGTCTCTGGAGCTGAACCGCACTGGTTTCAGGTCTGGGGACCCCGTGCCCCCCGAGATACAGGCCCCTTTAAGGGGTGCCGGTATCCAGCTCTGCGTTAAAAGCCCCGATCACGTGACCGCGGCCTGTAAACCAAGCAGAGCAGAGGGATACCGGCACTCCCTAAAGGGGCCTGTATCTCGGGGGGCACGGGGTCCCCAGACCTGAAACCTGTGCGCTTCAGCTCCGGAGACCCCCTGCACATCTACACTGTGAATAAAACACACACATCATTAAAGAATCATTCTTTAGCTTAGCGGTTATGCGCTATGGTAAAGAAGCAGCATTTCTGTCTTTTTAATAATATTGTAGAGTGAGCAGGGGGTTCCCTGACACAGAAATCTAATCTCAGGGGACCCCCTGCTCCTGCACAATATTATTAAAAGTTCAGAAACGAGGCTTCATTAGCATAGCGTATAGCTGCTAAGGTAATGAAGGGGTTAAGGCATAATAACCAATAAATACATTCAATACACTACCCACTACCCATGGCAACCTCCGCTGCTGTACAATAAAACAGAGAAAAAAAATAACACTTTCAAAGTAATGTCCCCTAACCCCTTAATCACCATAGCGGTTATTAACCGCTACAGTCATGAAGGGGTTAACCCGCCCTCACCCACCACTCGGGACGCCTACTGTACATACCCTCCCACTCTAACCCCCCACCCCGTGAGGCCTAACCACCCTCAACCCTCACCCACTAACTACCCACAAGGGAGGCCTACCCACATACCATTGGTGAACCCCACCCCCCACCCCCAGTCCCCGCAATCAAAACAATGCACAGCCCCACAATAAACAGCATTCTATTTATTAAATACATTACCCACCCCCTGTGCCCCCCCCCCATAAATACAAGATTTATTCTTTTACATTCAGGGTCCATAACGCAGCCCCACGCTAGTCCCCGGTGGGCTGGCAGGGCACCTGGACAGACCTACAGTTTACCAGCAGCATTCCACAGGTTCTGGAGGCCTGCTGGTGGATCCTGCCAGCACCATGGCGCCCAGGTGGTCTCCTTGGGTCACCGTGAGCCACAATTGGGTCCACACGGTAGGCCCAAGGATGTCTGGGAGCCCCGGGTCAAACCCACAGGTGTTTGCGGGGCCTCGGGTGGTTCCCATGGGGGTCTGGGGAACTCACGGGTGCTCACTACGGGTCCGCGGTGCCCCCACAGAAGTGGGACCACACATCATCATCCCCGCACCTACGGGTCGGAGGTGCCCCCACAGAAGTGGGACCACACATCGTCATGCCCGCAGACTATGGGTCCGCGGTGCCCCCACAGAAGTGGGACCACACATCATCATCCCCGCATGTGTCACCCGTGGAACCACCAGCCTGCTACCCTTTAGGATACCCGAGGATTCCCCGCGGGTGGTCTCCAGAGGTCCCACGCAAAACCACGGAAGTAACCCTGAATGTAAAAAAAATAAACCTGGCCTATACATTCAATACATACACCCTCCCCCCCAACACCTACAGTACAATAATGTGCAAAATAACTATTATCCAGATATGGATAATAGATTAATTGCCCATTATTAAAAACATTAACTAGCATATACAAATAAATAAAGTACTACTTACCTCATCAATACGAAGTGTCCGACGCCAGCGCCTTCCTTCTCTTGCCCACACAAAACATAGCCAAAACCAAGCCAATACATTGCAATTACATTCAGATATCAATTAACCCCTTAAACACCTTATCGGATAATAACCGCAAAGGTAATTAAGGGGTTAAGCCACACAGGCACGATACCCACCCTTCACCCATGAATTTGTACTGTGGCTTCATCATGCAACTATATATATATACTGTATATATATATACACAGAGAGACAGAGAGAAAGAGAGAGAGAGAGAGATATATATATATACAGTATATATATATATATATATATATATATATATATATATATATATATATATATATATATATATATATATATATATACACACACGTTATATACACACCCATGATAAACCAATATACAGTACAAATAAATGTAGAAGGGTTATCAAAAGCACTGTCCTACAACCAAACTCTTCTCCATACATACACACTAAATTAAAATAAATTTCCTTTAATATTCATAACTGATCTCTCAATCTACTGTAAATCATCACTAAACCTCTGAAAAGCCATTTAAACAACTTACATTCCAATATAAATGATGCCTAAATATCTACTGTATGCACCATATACATTCTGCAAATTACTGTAATCAACCAAGTAAACAAAACTCAATTAGCAATCATTATTTACATCCCTAAACAATTCAGACTAGATCCCGAACAATAAAATCATTAACAAATTCACGCCTAGAGCAGAACAATTAAGCCTTTGAAAAAATATATGTACCGACAAAAATACAACCTTTCCAAACCAAGCCTACTGTACCTATCCCTGACCTTCCTCAAACACACAATACAATACCAAGGAATACATCTACAGTATCTAATTTTAAAATACTTTAAACTCACAAAATAATTAAAAACACATCTAATCCAGCTTTTAAAACATCATCATTTCTTACCCTGAATGTATACTGTACAGTATATCTCTCTAGACATATATATTGTACATACATACATACAGTGGCAAGAAATGATATACCACAAAAAAAAAAAAATACACATGTTAAAAAACCTTTTGAAAAAATTAACAAGTTAAATAAAATACATTTCTTTACTGTAGTTCACTTACCATTACTTGCCCCCACCGTCTCCCGTTGCCCAGCTTACTCACGAACCAATCCACGATCAGGAACCCATAAAATAATAAACCATTCAAAATAATAAACATTAAACTAAAAATCCAAACCAATCCACGGGTCTTCTACTTGTAATACATCTTCATCTGTATTCTTCTTTCTTCTATCTCCTTCCGGGCGGGGCAGGGCGTGGTCTTCTTTCCATCATCGGCCACGCCCTTGTCTTTTTTCTTCTCCGGAGGTCCTTCCTCCGCGGCATCTGGCTGCAAAATGAGACGACATAGGCTTTTAAAGGCCTATGACGTCACATTTTGCGTCATGGTTCCCACGGTCCTGATTGGACCGTGAAAACCATGTGTTTTGGCCGATAATAAAAAAATGATGACGTCACTTAAAGGGAATGAAAGCACAGCCAATCAGAATGGCTTTGCTTCAATTGCCTTTAAGTTGACGTCATGAAAAGGCACATGGCCGTGCACACATGGTACTAGAGCCAATCAGAGCGTGGGAACTTTATCCCTACTCTGATTGGCTCTGGTATACCATGTGTCAGGGGCTTGGGGGAGAAAGGATGTGACGTCAATGAAAACCTGTCACGTGGTACGGTAGCCAATCAGAGCGTGGGAACTTTATCCTTATTGACGTCACATCCTTTCTCCCCAAAGCCTCTGTCACATGGTCTACTAGAGCCAATCAGAGTAGGGATGTAGTTCCCACGCTCTGAATGGCTATCGTACCATTTGAGGCCAGCCATCTTTCTTTTCATGATGTCATCTTAAAGGCAATTGAAGCACAGCCATTCTGATTGGCTGGTGTCATTGCCTTTAAATGACGTCATCAAAATTAATTTTTTCCCCAAAATCACATGGTTTTCACGGCCCAATCAGGGCCGTGGGAACCATATTACCACAATGTGACATCATAGGCCTATAAAAGCCTATGTCGTCTCATTTTGAAGGCAGACGCCGAGGAGGAAGGACCTCCTACCGAAGAAAAAAGTCCAGGGAGTGGCCGAAGAAGAGACGAATACCCCGGAAGAGAGCGGAAGAAGAAACAAGAAAGAAGAATACAGATGAAGATGGATTACAAATAGAAGACCCATGGATTGTTATGGTTTATTATTTTATTGTTTATTATTTTATGGTTTATTATTTTATGGGTTCCTGTGCGTGGATTGGTTCGAGAGTAAGGGGTTCAACGGGAGTTGGTGAGTTGGTCAAGTAATGGTAAGTGAACAAAAGAAATAGTTTATTTTTAACTTGTACATGTTTTTTTTTTTTTTTTTGACATGTCATATTTTTTTTTTAAAGATCATTTCTTGCCACTGTATGTATGTATGTATGTATGTATGTATGTATGTATGTATGTATGTATGTCTAGATCAATATATACATACAGGGTAAGAAATGGTTTGGCTGGAAATGCTTGTTTTGCTGTCTTTAAAATGTTTTTGGCTATGCTACTATGCATAAATGTGTGTGTAATGTATTTTGGAATTAGATAGATGTAATTTTTGGTGTTGTATGCTGTACTTTAGGTCATGGTGAGGCTTGCTTTTGTATATTGTATTCTTTTTGGTACTTATATTTTGTCTGATGGTAACTTGTTCTGTTTAACGATTGAAAAAGTTAATTGTGTCATTGTTATGGATGGTATTTTAATTGTTTTGGGATTCGATTAATGAATGCTAATTGATTTATGGTGACTTGCTTGGTTCAAATAGTATACTTGTTTGGATTTAATGGTATTTTGTTTGGAATATTTTATTGTTAACATTGATTGGCAGAGTGTACATGGTGCATAGATTGTATGCATCATGTATACAATGTAAATTAAATGTTTTGATTGGCATTTGATGCTTTTGATTGGAAGAAGAGATTTGATTTTTTTAGGAAATAGGATTTTATTTTACTCTGACTGATATGGGGAAGTGGTATTTTTATTAGAGCATGTTTTTTATAACCCTTACAAACATTTCTTTGTATATTGGTTCATCATGTGTATATATATATATATAGTTGCATGATGAAGCCACTGTACAAATGAATGGGTGAAGGGTGGGTATCGGGCCAGGGTGGCTTAACCCCTTAATTACCTTTGCGGTTATTATCCGATAAGGTGATTAAGGGGTTAATTGATATCAGAATGTAATTGCAATATATTGGCTATGTATTTTGTTGGCAACGGAGGGCACAGATTTTGCTGGCGAGGGGGCTTCTTATTGATGAGGTGAGTAGAACTTTATTTATTTTATTATGCTACTTAATGTGTTTAATAATGGGCAAATAATCTATTATCCCTATCTGGATAATAGTTATTTTTCACATTATTGTACTGTATGTGTTGTGGGGGAGGGGGTGGAGGGGATTGATGTATTTAATGTATAGGACATGTTTATTTTTTTTACATACAGGGTTGTTTCCTCAGGTCTGCGGGGGACCTATGGAGACCACCTTCGGTCTCCTCGGGCTTCTCACGGGTAAACGGCTGCCGGATTCATGGGGACACCTGCGGGGAAGAACTGGTGGCCCCACATCTGTGGGGGCACCGCAGATCCGTAGGGACCACCCGTGCACCCGCGGGCCTATCCGTGCGGACCCCATTGTGGCCCACGGTGACCTGCGGAGACCACCTGGTGGACCATGGCACCTGGCGGGGACCACCCGTAGACCTCCAGACCCTGTTAGAAACATGGTGCTGGGCTACTGTAGGTCTGTGTTGTGAACCGTCAGGCCCACCGGGGACTCCTGTGGGCCTAGGGTATTAACCCTGTATGTAAAATAATAAATCATGTATTTATGGGGGGGCACAGGGGGTGGGTTATGTATTTAATAAATATAATGATGTTTTTTGTGGGGCTGTGTATTTTTTTATTGTGGGTACTGGGGGTGGGGGAAGGGGGTATTGGCCCAAAGGGTATGTGGGTAGGCCTCCCGGCTGGGTATTGGGTGAGTGAGGGTGGTTAGGCCTCACGGGGTGGGGGATAGTGGGGGAGGGTATGTAGGCCTCCCGAGTGGTGGGTGAGGGTGGGTTAACCCCTTAATGACTGTATGGTGATTAAGGGGTTGGGGACATTACATTGGCTTTTTTATTCTTGTTTATGTTTTGCAGCATCGGAGGGGGCATGGACAGTGATGAAGATGATGAAGATGAGGATGGCCTTCATCGTGGCAGCCGGACAAGAGTTAGTGCAATATGTATTTATTGTTCTTTATGTATTTTAAATGGGCAAATGCACTATTATCCATTTGTGGATAATAGTAATTGTGCCCATTACTATACTGTATGTGTTAGCGGGGGGGGTTATTTCTTTATAAGTATGTATGTGTTTTGACATTAATTTGGGGGTGGCACAGAATTGGTACTGCAGGCCCGCGGGTAACACCCGAGGGCCCCCGCCGGCCTATAGTATCATTGATGTGCATATATGTGTATGTTATTGGGGTATAGGGGTTGTTGGTGTAATATATATATATTTATATATTTATTTATTTAGTGTGGGGCTGTTGTGTGTGTATTTTTTTTATTGTGGGTAGCAGGGGTGGCCGATGTGGGTATTAGCCCCAACGGTGGTTTGTTTAGGGCTTGCGGGTGGGTAGCGGGAGGGCTTAACCCCTTCATGACCGTAGCGGTATTAACCGCTAAGGTCATGAAGGGGTTAAGTGCACCCGCGACCCCCCGCAAGCCCTAAACAACCACCAAGGGCCAAATACCACCTTCACCCACCCCCGCTACCCACAATAAACCTGGCACACTGGTTAACCCCTTCATTGCCGTAGCGGTTAGCCGCTAAGGTAATGAAGTGGCCTTTCAATGCATTTTTCCTGCCTCTGATGCATCCGGGGGGCTCCGGTGCTGGTATTAATGGTATCAGCTCTGGAGACCTCCGGCATCAATCCCAGGCAGGAAAAAGGCCTGATTTTTTCTAAGTGCCGTTCTGCCGCTCATCAGCAGCCTCTCCCCAGCAACTTGTCAACTTTTTGGGGCGAGACGGATTGGCGTGAAAATCTCAATTCTAGAGTGGCGCAAACCTACTCGCCACTACTAGAATTGAGCGGGTTTCAAAACATGGCTAGTTGCGGTGCAAAGTGCCTTTTCGCCGCGCCGATGGCGGGGAAAAAAACCGCCAACAAACGTGGCGTTTTTTTCGCTTTTTGCCAAGTTTTCGTCCCTTACTGAATCGGGGTATGCATTTTTGGCGCAAAACGGCCGAAAGTGCCTTTGCGCCGCTTACTGCATGAGGCCCGATGTCTCATAATGGAAAAATACATTCCTTCCTGACTCCAGTAATGGCAATTAGATTACTCCCTATGTTTACTTTTTTGGTATATATCCTTGTATACCTTTCCTTTCTAAAAAAGATGTCCCACCTTTTTGGAACATATCTATTGTATCTGCTATCGCAGTCTTCATGGGTAATGAATTCCACATTTTACCTGCCCTTACTGTAAAGAACCCTTTCCTTTGTTGCTTTTGAAATATCCTTTCCTCCAACCTTAAAGGATGACCCATGTCGTTTGTACTGCTCTATGGATGAATAATTCTTTTGAAAGCGCCTTGTGTTGTTCCCAAATATATTTGTATATAGTTATCATACCTCTTAGATGCCTCTTTTCTAATGTAAACACATCTAATTCATTGTGCCATCACAGTCTCCATGGGTTATGAGTTCCACATTTTAACTGCCCTTATTGTAAAGAACCATTTCCTTTGTTGCTGGTGAAATCTCCATAAGATTCAATGGCCATATTGGTGAAAAATATCCCCAACCAAATATCCCCAACCAAAAGAGAATATGAAGCCAACTTCATTTGTATAATCACAAGCAAAAACAAACATTAAAAGTTGTTGCATATCTGCGTTGGATCATTCTGATAAGCATATCAGCAACCATGATAAAAAAGGTCTCTTGTAATCAGTAGGTCAAAAGAAACAACCTATGATCTATATTGACAGAGGACACATAAGCCTACTAAACTCCAGGCTATTCCCAGCTCATAGGCTGGATAATATGAGCATGTACTGTAGTAGCATTATACCAGTATGCCAGATATACCCATGGTTTGCTTTGTCTGTCCTGTGACTGTGATTTGGAGTATTTTACTTTTCTAGGCAAATCACTAGCATTAAAAAGTTCCAAGACATAATTATGTAATGTATTTAAAAATAATTCACACAAGGAGAAGGAACCTTTAAAGGTCAGGTCATTAAGCTGTAGGAGAAATATTATGAATGAAAAATGTTTGCTAAATAATGTCAAATATCATTCAAATTGTGTTAGATTCGCCTCTATATTAGGCTGCGGCCCCGCTGGCGCTGACCGCGCTCATGCTTGAGAGCGGTGATGTCACCAGCTCTCCAAGCATGAGCGCCGGGTGCTTTCTATTTCGCAAGCGCGCGGGGGTCGTTGCGGGCAAGTTGAGCACGCTTCAAAATTAATTTTTTTTGTTTACTCAAGCGCCATGCTTGAGTGAGCATGCGTGACCGCGCAAGAGCGCGTGCACCGCGTGAGTGGGGACTTGCACATATACATTTATGTAAATTAAAGCGGCAAGCACCGCACGCTCAGCGCGGTCAGCACCAGTGTGGACGCAGCCCTAAGCATCTCTAGGATAATTCAATCATGTTAGAATAGGAAAACAATACATAGAAAAGTAAACATGCAGGAAGTGAGAAAGTAGTATCAATGTTATATAAACAAACAACACTACTACCTGCCTCCAAAAGGAGAAGAAAAAAAAAAGAAAGAAGGAAAATCTTATAGATTATTGGTGCATGGAAAAGAGGGACCTAACTCTACGAGGGGCCTGGGGCATAGGAATATCTACACCTTCGCAAAATAAGGACCTTGAGATTAGTGTTTTATACTTACCTTAAAAGGAGCAATCCATTCAAATATCCCACGTGTGTTTTTTTTTTTCAATAAATCAGTTCTGTAGTATTAAATAATACTTACAAAGAAAATGTTATTCAACTCTTAATGTCATTTTTAATGAGTTTTAATGAAAGAGCATCTTCTGATTTCTAAAGCAGGTTTTAACACACTTCCCCAGCACTGCAAGATCTTTGCATCACTTTCCTGTTTGTGATAATTTGTTGAAAAACAAAGAACAGATCCTGCGCTCCCACCAATTGGGCTAAAATATACTAGTAACATGATTACATTTAGAACCTAAGTCTGTGTGACAAAGGAATTTTTTGGTTGCATTTTTCGATCAAATTATAGTGTTACTAATACATTGCGTCATAGGGGTAGGTTCTGGCTCGACTGGTTTGTTTCACTGAGCAGTTCCATGGATGTGTATGGCTCCTCCCTTCAGGATAGAGCTCCTACCAATTCTCCAATTAGCAAAAAGGTATTATAAGCCTCATTCTCAGTCTACATACCACCTCCACTGAAGAGCAGGTGAGTGTTTATGGCTGACAGAAAGAAGAGATGTGTAAGTTTTAATTTTTCACACTAGGGTATTTGTGCCCCCACAGTTTAGCTTTATAATAAGGGAACTCTGATACTGGCTTTGACCAGATTGTAATTGCATCAAATCACAAAAACATATGCTTCATTTATTTAACCCCTTCAGGGTTTCACATATTTCATAAAGTTAAGATCACAGGACAATAAAAAAATCACATATATTCAGTGTTGGCACCTGTTAAACAGATTGTACCTTGACGAGGTTACTAGGTTTGAATCATGTTTTGATCTTAAGATGCAACCAAATGACGCCTTTGTCACACACTTAGATTCTAAATGTAAACATGTCACATCCCACAATGGTGGAAGCACAGGATCTGTTATTTGTTTTATATATAAATAAATATATATACACGCACACACATATCCACACACATATCTATGTATCGGTGCTTCCTCCACCCTCTGGGAGATTTTACCATTACTGGTCGTGTGGTGCATGATACCTGCCGATGGTAGTGGGGACACAAGACCTGGTTTCTGGGGTACATTACCCACATGGTTTTCTAGCAGTGCAGCACCTCCATTTGCTGTAGGCTCCAGGTAGGTGAAGATGATCTCCTACAGTAGAACTATCACCTCTCCCCCCAGTAAGATTACACACTAGTTGGGAGTATAACAACAGGAATAGTTTATTCTCTCACTCTGTGCAGCACAGTACACGGCAGGGTTCTGCCCAATGCAGCAACTGTCAGCTACTCACTGAAGGATGGTCCCTGGACATTCTCTACAGGACAAGGGCACCTGCAGAAGTCCCAGCTCTTCCCTGCCCCTCTAGCGGGGACAGAGGTAAGGTACACACTCACTCTCCCCCGAGGGGAAGAGGACCAGAGAAGGCCCAATAGTCAGGCTATTTGCTGTGTGACCAGCCCTCTCAAGTAGGTATATTGATTTTTGATTGAAGCTAGTATCACATTGATGTTACATATGACACCAATAAGGTAATATGTGTGGAGAAGTGTATTTTACCTGTAAGGTGAGTACATATATTGGAAGCTGTTTGTTCCTTAAGAAATAGATATATCTCTTTACTCACGTTCTCCCAGATCTTTGAACGGGCTTTGAAAAAAAAGTAGTATCACTGGGTACTTGGGACTGCTACCTCTATCACTTATGTGTTCCCGCTAGTATCAATGCCTTAGTACAGCTGTACCCAGGTCACAATATGGCTACTATTCTGCCCTTAGGCTGGCAGTAAACCCTGGTACAATCAGGCTGCCAGTTGTTGCTATGGGGTTTTCCCCCACTGAGGAGCTGCACTTGAATGACAGCGGGAGGTGGGGAAATCAGGCCTAGGCATGATCAATCATGAGCCAGACCTGGTGCCCTCCGCCTGGCAGTATTTAAAGGCAGGACCGCCCTAAATTTAGTAGAGTACTTTTCCCCACTGAGGAAGGCAGGTCACACAGTGGAAAGGCTGAGATTGGGCCTTCTCCAGTCCTCTTCCCTCCGGGGGAGAGTGAGTGTGGACCATACCTCTGCCAGGGAGAGAGGGAAGAGTTTGGATGGCTGCGGGTGCCCTTGGCCTGTAGTGACAGTCCACAGACCATCATCCCGTGATAGCTGTGACTGCATCAGGCAGAGGCTTACCGTTATTCCTGTACTGTACTGAAGAGTAATAAACCGTTCCTGTTTGCATATATCCCCTGCCAGGTGTGTGACCTTACTGGGTGGAGAGGTAATAGTTCTGTCGTGGGAGATCACCTTTAGTTTCCTGGAGCCTACGGCCGATGGAGGCGCTGCACTGCTAAAGAGATATGTGGGGTATGAAACCCAGAAGCCTAGTCCTCTGTCTCCACTACCATCGGCGGATGACTCAGCCCTCCTGTTGCCAGTAGGTATATGCACCATACACCGTAGTAATGGACAAATCTCCCACCAGGTGGGGGAAACACCGCTACATTTGGAGGCGCTGCTGAGATCTGTAACAGGATAGGCTTTTGGCGAAACAAAGCTGGAAGTAACAAGGTACTCTTCCAGTATAAGTGCTGGAAGGAGGGAGCTTAGATGTAGTCAGGTGTACCTCGTACCCTCGTAACCTCGCAAAGAACGACCTAGACTGCCCTATTGGGGGAATGGTCTGGAGACAAATGCTATTGCTGTTCTAAGTCGCCCTGAGGCGGGTAGTCAGGATGCCTAAAGCGGGTGCTTTACTGAGTCCCAGAGACCTCTGGAGAGGATCCGCAATACTGGCAGCCGAGTGGGGCGGCATAAGGTTACTGCATAGGGGGTATCTTAGGAGGGGTGCCTGACGTACAAGCTGCCTGAACCTCCGCTAGAAGAAGCCCAGAGTATTACTATCCATAGCCAGATCATGAAACCACAGTGTGCTTGCAATGGACTGTCATCGTGTGCAGCGTATCGAGATGGAGCTTTGTTAGACAGGGTTATATCCTACTCTTGGAAGACCGCAACCATGTGCTGTACAGATCCACAAGAAATGATTTCCTGCCAGAATCACGCAGACCGCGTGGTCCAGTTGCAAAATACAGAGAATGGTGTTGCCGTTTTATTATGGAGTGGCGCGAAAACCATGGCCATTGTGCTTATGGATGGGGCTGCAGACGACGTTCCTGCTCTTCAGATCAAGGAGCCTGTCTTAACTGCCCAGGTTCAACCCGTACACTGGCGACACAGTTTATTACACTGCGGCCAGATCCGCAAGCCGGTGATCGCGGGACGGTGGCAGGGGGTTCCGGGGGACCCGGCGGACCCGGCAGCGGTAGGGAGAGCGCCCCGATCGGAGGGCGCTCTTCCGCTGCTTCGGCGCGCGCCCGTCACCCTCGGGCGCGCGCCAGGCTACTGCTGCGGCCAAGAACGGGCAAATGCTCGAATAAACTTGGCCGCAGCAGTATGTGAACTGTTTCAAAATGGTGTCTGGGTTCATGCCGGTGGCAACGAGGTTGTGCTCAGCGTGGGTGCTGAACCACGTGCTACTGGGTGCACCCTATTCCCTGGGACGTGGGATCCGCCAATGGCGCTAAACCCAGGACTCCACCCCCATGATGTGAATGACTCATCCAGTCTCGCCCTGTCACTGTGGGATCCTCCTCTAATCTCCAACAGAGATGTGACAACAAATCTCCAACAGCCAGGTGACAACCAATGCTCATCAACTACCAAAGATAAGGGAGGAGTCGGAAGTGGCCGACCGCACCCTCAGTTCTTCGGAGCCAGCAAGGACGGAGGAGATCTTTTGCCTGTTCTCCTGCCTCCACACACTTAAGTCCAAAATGACAGAATGTGCCGCAGAACATTACTCCCTGCCCGGGGGTTTTCTAGAGGTAACAATCAGGGACGCCACCCGCTTGATGTGCCTATGTCCAAATTGTGCCTATCCGCGTCAAGATCTGGAGTGGGGAGCTATGTGCCCTGCCTGTGGTGCCAGCTATTTTACACCCCGCAGGCTGTCATCTGTGTCCTGTTTGCCTGAAGACCTGACCGTTTCTGACACCGGGTCCGATAATGGGGAAGTTTCTCTTGTTACTGCGGATGCTGACTCTGTAATTGAGGCAACGGTTCACCAGCCAGGACTGATTCCTGAGCAATCTGCTTAACCCAGACCTGTATCCAGACTGTGTGGAGGGCAAGGCCTCCAAGGTACTGCCACAACCGGTGGGTACTCCTAATGTCGTCGCTGACCGTCACGATTCTATTGGGACCTTGAGCAACGGCACTGTTCTGTGACGAGGACCGCAATCGTGCGGCCTAAGCAGCAGGGGAGCGACCTTGAGGTGTCGCTTCCAGTGAGCCAAGCAGCAGCCGGACTTCACCTCCAGCGAGTTACCAGGTTCAAGCCTATCCGCCGAGCGGTGAGACACACCCCTTTACTCCAGCAGGAATCCATAGAGATGGTCCACAAGAAGGTACCTTCTGGTGCCAGTTACGACACAGAGGATGAAGGCAGTAACCTTGATCCTGAACTCATAATACCAGAACCTAACAACGTCCTTCCAACGGCGACCGCTGTGGCGGACAAGAAGTGGATGATTCACGCTCCGCTGAGTACCACCCCCGTTATGTTTGTTCCAAGTATGCAACTTTCGAGAGGGGCTCGTAGGTCTTCTCTTGGATGTTCAAAAGCCCCCAGTTCAGTTACTGTGCTACCACTCCTATCTGGGACTTTGGCGGCTGATCACCAGAACTATGCTATGTATCAATCCTTTCCGCCACCGGTAGAGTCCTATATTGCCGGTATGTAGGGAGTACCTCCTTGGAAAGTGGAGTCGATTTACAAACAATGTTTCTCATGTACCTATAGATACTGTTCTGCCTTAGCAGGATATACCAGTAAATTTCAAACGAATGGCGAGATGGGAAAGAAACAGGTTGAGATCTGAATTCTATTTCCGTGGTCCAGTATGTGGGGATATTGAGTTTGAATATAGTTCCGGGGATGAGTAGATTGAATTTAACTATGAGGAGAGCGAGGGGAGTGAGCCTTGCCCCAAAGAGGATGGATTAAGGGCCTTTTCTAATGGAGCCTTTAAGGATATCATGAAGATTGTTATTGACAAATATACCCCCAGCTCTGAGTCTGTAACATCTCATGCTTCACCCGCCTGGGTCAGTCAGACTATGGTGGAGTTCCAGCCTGGTAAGAGACTAGGGGGGTCCCAAACCTGGACGCAAAAAGAAAGGGTCTACAAGGCTTCTGATTAGGATGTTCTGGGAAAAGCTCCAAGGGGTTGCCCTAGCGGGATTCTTCCTTACCCATAGCCTACATGCCTAACATATTGTCTGGTTGTGGGTGCCGAGTTTGTTTCCAGGAATATCACTATGCTCTTGCTTTAGATCCAGTGGATCATGCCGTGTGCAGACCACCCTAATAGGGTTTTTTCAGTGACAGTGCCAAATAGTACGATGCATTAGTTAGCCACTGAAATCAGAGCACTACTATTGATAAAAAGGTTCTCCATGTTGGGAGGAACCTATGTTTCAGTATGGCAGCCATTTTGTGGATGTATATTCAAATAAAACTGGCATGTACTGTACTCACAGATAATGTATATCATGCATAATAATGTGATATCAATTATGTGAAGTTGTTATGTTCAGGTTCATTCGATGATGGTACCTGAAAATTTAGGACCCAAGCGGTGTCGTTGACAATCCACCAGAGGGAGAGTGTAGCCAGGTCACCTGATGGCTACTATTCTGCCCTTGGGCTGGCAGTAAACCCTGGTACAATCAGATTGCCAGTAGTTGCTATGGGGTTTTCCCCTCTGAGGAGCTGCACTTGAGTGACAGCGGGAGGCAGTGACATCAGTTCTGGGCATGACCAATCATGAACCAGACCTGGTGCCCTCTTCTTGGCAGTACTGCCCTAAATTTAGTAGAGTACCTTTCCCCACTGAGGAAGGCAGGTCACACAGTGGAAAGGCTGAGATTTGGCCTTCTCCAGTCCTCTTCCCTCCAGGAGAGTGTGAGTGTGGACCATACCTCTGCCTCTGCTAGGGAGGCAGAGAAGAGCTAGGATGGCTGTGGGTGCCCTTGGCCTGTAGTGACGGTCCAGGGACCATCATCCCGTGACAGCTGGGAGACTGCATCGGGCTGAGGCCTACCATTGTTCATGGCCTACAGAAGAGTAATAAACTGTTCCTGTTTGCATATACAGTACCTCCTGTCTGGTGCATGACTTTACTGGGGGGAGAGGTAATAGTTCTACCGTGGGAGATCACCTTCAGTTTCCTGGATCCTACGGCAGATGGAGGCGCTGCACTGCTAAGAGATATGTGGGGTATGAACCCCAGAAGCCTAGTCTTGTGTCCTCACTACCATCGGCGAATGACTCAGCCCTCCCGTTGCCTGAAGGTATATGCACCATACACCGTAGTAATGGACAAATCTCCCACCGGGTGGGGGAAACACAGCTACACAGCTTTACTGCAGGAATATGCTGCCTGGAACGTTACTTCCTCTAGTCACCATCTTTGGCGGCATTTCTCTGGGTCGTCAGCTCCATGGCGCTGGATCGTAGCCTCAGCACAGGAACTCTGTACTCCACGGTCCTCTCCCAGCAGAGCTTCCGTTCGTCTGATGGTATGGCGATTCAAGATGATTCTTATAGCCTTTTGGTTACTTTCAATAAGAAGGGACTCCTCACAGATATCAATTACCCAGCGTTTTGTGCACTTTTCTCACATACATTATATGTGGTTCGCATGTCAAAAAAAATTCTTATTGCAAGGATGTAATTTATTACATTTGTGACAACAATTTATAATACATTTTGCAAATAAATCTTTCTAATCTTGTGATTTGATTCATTTATGGTATTTAGGTAGGTCTATCATGATATTGCTTGTTATCAACCTCTACCTACTTTCCTATTAGAACTTGGGGAATAGGTATACCTCTAGCTACTCTCCTATTGCCATATTATAATTTAAAGAAGCTTTTTACATACAAAAATCTGTGCAGTATTTTTATTTAACGATATGTAAATGAACATTCAAATGAGTCATTACTGAAAAATTACTCATTCACATGCTATTCTAAAGTCTGATCACCTCCAATTACTCTGGAAGCTACTGTAAAATGTTATCACCTACCCAAATTCATAAGCTAGCCTGACTATAAATTTTATGGTCCATAATTAATGCCTACCATGGACATATTGCAAGCTTTGAGTAGGTTATAAAAAATGAAATAAAATATACACTGTGACGGAGCTGCCTGTAGGCAAGGTCAGTGAAACATCTATACGCTATACTTGTGATTAAACAAACCCTCTGGGATTTATTTAAAACACAAGAAAACATATAATAATTGGTACACCGTCCCTTTAAGCCAAACAAAATATAAAAATAAAGCCTGCTCCATCTTAGGGAGCCTACCAACACAGGAAAGGCCCTATTTAACTGGATAGCTAGCTAGGCCGGTAAACAGTTTAAAAACAACATAACATATGTCTGGGAACAATATAAAGTTCTTATCTGACCATGCTTGCTCAGACTCTCCGGTCTCTCAAGGCAACCTTCAGTAGCAGGTCTTGCAGTCCTGCTTTTCCCAGGAAGTTCCTCTGGTCCACCCCTGTCCTGTTTCTTTGCTGGGGTGCAGGGTTTTTTGGTCCCCTCTGTTCCAGGAAAATCCCTCCTGGGAAGAAGAAGCTTGGGTCCCTGTAGATTTGGAGCTTAGTGCTGACGTTGGATTCCAGCCAGTCCCAGGCAATCCTGTTGTGACCTTCCTCACTTGCTGGTGCAGGGACTGACATGTTGTGACTTCCTGGCTTTTTAAACCCTGCTCAATCAGTAGTTCCCTTGAAACAGCTCATGTTTCCTGTGAGAACATAGAGTGTCTAACCCTTCACTATCTGACATACCTCCTGTCTCAGAGTGTAGCTCTGAGCCCGCTCATCATTAAAGACACACCCCCCCATCCCCCTTTCTTTGGACAAAACTAGCCTTGAGGAGACGTTATCTTCTGGGCTGTTTCAGGCGACAACTTCCCTTTTCTTCTTTTTGAACCACAAACTTCTCTTCCATCCTTTCTGTGTCTTCGACACCATCCAACCTCCGATGGGTCCATCAATCTGGCTGTCCTTTGTGCACTGTATTCGCTTATGACCATCTTCACTCCTTCCAGTAACTTTGTATTTCCCATTTGGGGGAATTCTCTGGTACTCAGGACATGAAGCATGAAATTTGCTACCTCTTTATCAGTTCGCTGCAACGCTGTGAAGTTGTGGTTGAAGAGAACACTGGTGACAAAGTCTTTGTGCCCTATACACTCAAAGTGTCTCTTCAAGTATTTGCTCTAGGTTGGCACACTTTGCCCATTCTCAGTCTGATCTGGATTTTTGTGCAGTTAATTCGGTGAGCCTCTATCACTCGAGTTCTTCTAATGACTGCTTTTACCTGATGCGCTTAGCTTCCTCAACTCTGTGGAGGATGTGTAACACCAGCTCCTCTTTCTATTCCTCAAACTCTTCCTTTACTAGCTTGGCGACCAGTTTTCCTATGCTTCGTGCGGTCTCCTTGTCATTTTACTGACCAGATCAACTGCGTCTGATTTACAGGTACGTCGACGAGTATTCTAAAACTTGCCTTAAACTTGCCTTGGAAAATCTGGGGCTATTACTAACAAGATCCAGGTACATGCTGCAAACATTTCAGTGACATTTCTGCAGACTAATGGCCCATTGGATTAACACAGCAGGGGTCCCCTGGCAGTCCCATTCTGTTTGAATGGGACTGCCAGGGTCCCCCGCTGTTAATCCGATGGGCCATTAGTCTGTCTGCAGAAATTTCACTGAAATGTTGCAGCATGTACCCAGGATGTACCTGGGTCTTGCTGGTGATTGCCCCACATTTGTTTTAGAATACTCGTCGGCACTACAGTAGAATTATTGGGCTCCAGCACATAAACCTCAGTGCAGTTCTCATCAATTTTGACTGCAACCTGTGGCATCTCTCTTTTGCAGTCGGCAAATTCATAGTCCTTTGTTTCTCTTTCTCAATGCATTACTTTATTTGCACAAAGTCACCGTTGGACAAACAGTGACGCCTTCCTCAACGTACGATAATGGATATATTTCTACCTCATTCTAATCAAAGACTGAACGGCTTCTTTCATTGTAAGGAACCTGTTATGGACAGGGTACGGTATCATGACTGGATTCGTATTGCCCTGCTCAGTTGTAACTTGGTTTTCTATTCTAGAGTTTGCAGAAAGCAGATTGTAACGCTGCCACGGCATAGTTTTGCTTCCAGTTAGGAATGACTTGGTTGACAAGGCTCTGGTTCTTGGCTGCAGCAGTGTTTGACCTCTCCAGGTTAGTCAACATGTCCCCCAACTGGCTCTGCAAGTGTCGCTTTGTCTTCTCCAAACACACTGTCACGACTCGCGGACTCCACGCGCCTGCACTTACCCCCGCTCCGGCCCGACACCTGCTAGCTAAATAAGATTTGTTTACATTTGAAAAGGGATCTTACTTACTTTATTTCCTTTTTGCATTTTTATTTAATGGTGCCTTCAAATGTGTGTGTGAAATTATTTGTGTTTTATAGATATTTACACATGGTGTATCCCTGTGCAGAAACCAACATGGTGTTAAATGTGTTAGTCGCCTCTGCATCATCTCTCATGTTCTGCTGTTTTCTATACTTGCAAAAAAATACATTCTTTGTGTGTATCCTGTGATTAGTCAACAGCAGCTGGATTATCTCTTATATCTCCTGCTGTAAAAACTGCTGGGCAAGATGGACAGATGAAGGGCAGAACTTAATAATTTCGGTAGTTATGACAACTTTTAAAGAGTTGGAGTTGCCAAGCAGAGCAGTAACAAGAGACAGCTGGTCCTTCACCATGGCCAGGACATGGGATGCATTTTAACACAACACAGGAAAAATGTCACAACTCACTAACTCAAAGCATGTCTGGCCTATGAATGGTCATCCACCATCTGTGCAAAAAAGTGGACAGTCTTAGAATGCAGGCAATAAATGTGCTAAAGCAGAGAAATGTGATACAAATAGCTTTCTGTGTCCATTAAATCTACATGCATCAGTCAATGAGCAGCAGTGAAGTCTGTGTTAATTGAAAATATTGGATTGTACTATCTGTTCCAAGTAACCCTGGAGTTTTGTAGGATGTTGATAGAGGTTCTACAAAAAACATTTGGTAATAGAGGATATTTTACTTTTAAAATACTGTCTTTGTTTGCTTGCTAACTTGTTTTCTGAAACTCAAAATGCTATTATATTATGTATTATGTCTAAGATATGTGAGTGTGATCACAAGTGATCTTTTTATTTGCTATACGGTGGAGGTTTCTTGTCGCCTTTTTCTCCCACCATAACTTAAAATGTGATGGTAAATCCTACAGCCTCGAAAATTGCAAAGCCAGTACAACCAACCTCACAATGATGAGACCAATTAAGGTCGAAACAACATGTCTGTGAGTGTCTTCTCTGGCTTTGCATCTGATTCCCATGCTGTGCCTAAAAGCTGTGTTAACAGCAAGCATTAGCTTATAAGGGTTCCATGTAAAAATGTATTTCAGGCAAAAGGTGACTCGGTGTGCTCATTTGCATGTCATTTCCCAGATCCCTTGCTGCAGTGGAAGCACTGTATGCTAGGTGAAAAATTGCGAAAAGCAGGGTTGCAGACCTGTCTAAGACATGTGAATGTGCTCACAAGTGATATTTTTATGTAATATATATATATATATATATATATATATATATATATATATATATATATATATATAAAGGCCCTGTTGTGCAGACTCTCCCTCAGTGCAGAGAGATGGGAATGTAATCCTGTTGGTACAGTAGGGTCACCTCCTTGCTGTGTGTGTCTAGTGGGGGCTCCACTCAATCTCAGTTGAATCCCAGCCTGATCTCCAAGGAATAGAATGAAAAAAACGCAGCATGTATCCAAAACTTACAATTAAAATTCATATAAGGCGCTCTGCACTGTGTTCCGATATGTGTGGGTCCATAGGTGGTATACAGGAAGGACCTGGTGCCCCGGGTCCCCAGACCACAACTCACAGCTCAGAGAAATACAAGTGCAGGTACCCAATAAATTACCTTCAGGTGATATACAGTAAACAGACTGTTATCTAGAGTAGAGGAACTTATTCCCTGGTAAGCCACTCAGTTTTAGTATATTCTATTTGTGCTGAAGTCGCACTATAAAGAGAAATCTTAGCTACGGCCTCCCTGGTGGTACAGTCCATACAGTATGGTTAAAATATGGGACATTATGTTCTGTTTTCATCCCTTCTCTCTATACTGTAGCATCCCCTCACTTTTTATAGGTACAGTATGTACTGTAGTAACTCATAGTCCTCATTCGGGTACCTCAGGGATCTAGAGTCCAATTTGTTGAGCCATCTGGTTTCTTTTTGTTTTAATATTGTAATTATGTCTCTCCCTCTCCTAAATTGGGGTACAGAATTTATGACTTCAGAATTAGTTAATATCAGAATTAGTTAATATTGTGCTCAGCAGCTTTAAAATGTCTAGCACCAGAAATTTTGATAACTATAAGTTTGGTATTATTAAATTTGGAGCTGTTTTATATTCCCCAATACATTTTTTCCCCTCTTGTGTGACCTTTCCATTGTGCAGTTTGTCAAACCACATGGACACTACAGCAGATAAATCACAAAATCTGAATTACAAGTATAGCAATCTCTAATCTTGTGTTTAGTCCAATTCCATGGGTGCAAAAATAGAATATCCTCTAATTACACCAGTACAGTGTGAACATGCCAGACATGGAAATATCCTATGTTTTGGTGTAGTAAGAAATATTTGCTTTTGTTCCCTTCCCTGCCCCAATATCTGCTCATATCCAGTTTATTTTGCATAATTTGATAATGGTGGTTCCCTAAAACTTGGTGGGAGTGTGTGATCAGCCTCAAAGATTATCATGGGACTCCAGGAGCAATATAGGACCTCAATGGCTAGAACTGCAGGGAATGCAAGGATCGTCGGGGTCACAGGCTGAGGTTGGTGACAGGCGTCAGGCAAGGATCATCGGGGACACGGCTGAGGTTGGTGGCAGGGATTGTCAGGGTCACGGGCAGGGGTCAGAAGCAGAAAGGCAGAAACAGGGCAGGGGATCAGTAACTGGAACAAGGGAGCAGAAAACATGCTGGGGCAAGCTAGATCAATAGCAAAGGCCTTTAATAATGCTACCAGAACTCAACAGGAAAAAAATGGAAACAGATCAGGGGCAGAAGGAGTCTGGACACAAACAAAGCAAAGGCAAAGAGTGCAGGAAACAGGAAACTATAAGGCAGGCAGAGGCAGAAGACAGAAGCACCCAAGAGGAGACATGCAGAGGAAAACCCAGAGCAGGCAGTGTGACAGTGACTGAGTAACCAGGCTCAATAATAAAGGTTAAGCCCACTTGATTACCCATGATCTGTGTTTTGGGGTCCTATAGTGTCAGCTCTTGGGCCCGGGCATTGTTTATGCATTACTGTGACTGTGTGCAAAATATGCGACACTTGCCCTTTTTTGTGTTTTACCTTTTCCAGAGGTGCTGGGACCAAGAGATTTTCAGGAGGTAAGTTTCAGGTGGTTTGCGGAAAAAGTCTTTACAGATTGTGGCTATGTATTGGGTCTCAAGTTATGAGTTACGCCAAAAATGTATCTG
Organism: Ascaphus truei; assembly: GCF_040206685.1. Lineage (NCBI taxonomy): Eukaryota > Metazoa > Chordata > Amphibia > Anura > Ascaphidae > Ascaphus > Ascaphus truei. Next base: position 310,990,717 of record NC_134486.1, on the reverse strand, counting down.
GAAATCAAGTGAGATTCTCGGATACATAGAAGCCCAGTGCTTTGGTCAGACCCATCCTGAAAACGTTCTTTTGACTCACCACTAGGATGTCCTGCTTCAGCATAAACGAGGAAAAGGTAAAATGAGGCACAGGATTCCCTAGGATAAAGGGACACTGCCCAAGTTATGCCCAGGTACCCTGGACCAAGTATAGTCGTTTAGGGGGTTACTCCAGTCAGGTATCAGACTGAAAGGGTTTTATTAAGATAAGGCTGTGCGAGCTTTAAAAGTGAAGTAAAAATGTTTAAAGATCCAGTTGCTGTGTGTAGAAAATGAAGACTAGTGTAAGGAGAACCATTTAGGTTACACTCTATTTCATAGATCAAAAAACTGTAACACATTTTAGCAGCATAATGTATGAGTATATTTTTAGGCAGCAGTGTTATAAAATATGTTTAAACTTAATGCATTAAATCAGACAGGATCTGTTGTCCTGCAAAGACTCGAGGGGGGCTTATGGCTACTAGATCAAAGGAACATTTGTCCTAGAGGTGTGATCCCTTTTGTTAGCAGGAAAGGCTAAATGAAGCACCGATATCCTCAATTCAAAGGGTCCCTGTAACCTAGCCCAGACTCAGTGGCATGGAGCCAGTGGGGGGTTTGAATAGTGAATGAGCAAAGATGGTGATTTTGTGCACATTCTCTCTCACTGTTCTGAAGCCAGAGAGCCAGGTGTTGCCAACCTGGCAAAGTGTCTGAGTGGCGAGGGATGAAATTCCCATGCCACTGGTTGGAGGGCAAGCTGGGGAACTGCCTCTCCTACAAGGGTATAAAACAGCTAACCCCATCCCAGAACTCTCTCTGGTGTGGTTCCATCTACGTTCCATCTTGTAAGAAGTTCCATCTTGTAAGAAGTTCCCAGAATTCAAAGCTCTGAGTAAGTCGTCTAAATTTCTCAGCGGCTAAGTGTCCAGATACAAGACTCCAGCAGAAAGAGGCAACTTGAAGGAAAAGTTGCCTGGATTATCTTGGTGTTTGTTTGCAACTAGGAAAGATTAGTTTTGTATCCCAGTTTACAAAGTAAGTGTGTCTTTCTTCTGTATTTTGTGTAATATTGTGTGTATGCCTATTTAAGTGAATAAATTACAATTTATTTCATCACTCGTTTTGCTCAATGAAATGATCCTGGTAATTAAGGTGTTAAAAGCTTGGTCTTCCGTGACAGGCACAAACAGCAGCACACCCGGTGGACAGACAATGAATAGAAAAGGAGAACTTTTAAACTGTCAGGATATTCCTGAAATTATTGCCCCCTTTCAGGAGCGTTCTCTGGATGATCCTCCAGGCTTTTGAGGGAGACCATGATGAAAGGCAGGCTCAAGTGGCCCATGTCTGGTGATTTGTTAACAGGCAGAAGAGACCCCAAAGGCACAGGCTGTTTAAGACCATCAGCAGGCCGACAGAAGGATGGCATTCTCTCTCTGGATGGTTGAGTGTCAGGGTGCATCAACCCAAAAGCCAGATAATCCATGAGTAGCAAAGGTGTCTTTAGCGTGGAGGTCACAAACTCAGCGGAGGATGCATCAGGTACTGAGGGGCAAACAGAAGAAAGTGTGCTTGTCTTCACAGCGGGAGCAAAGGAGCCAGCAAAGGGTACATCAAGCACTGCAAGGAAATCCAGGAGAGCAGCCTTTATCCTCACCTCTTCCTTATTGCTGGAGTGACAGTCTGCATCTGTTTCAGCATTATCGATGGTCCTTATACTTTGCATTCTCTGGAAAGCAGACTTTATCACTGCAACAGCCTTGAAGATACACTTATAAGAGTGCACAGCTTGCTTGCTTATGATATCAGATTTATATATGGACTGAATAACCCCAGCAGCTCTCGTCACATCCCTGTAGCGTCTGTTGCTGATACTTCCTACCATTGGACTGTAGTGGAATCACGCATTCCTTCAAGAATTCATACTTTTTTCTTTGCTGCGGCATTCTCCAAATTGTCTGAAGAATGCAGGCTGCTTTATTGTGGCGATATAGCTGACAAATTTTCATCCTTCTATAGGTAGTCTGTATGATGAAAGCTGTGAAGTGTTTGCGCAGATAACGCTGTCTCTCTAGCCTTCCTTGGCTGAGGGTTCTGTAGTATCTCTGAAATGTTAGGATTCTTCTATTCTTTCTTTCAGAATCTGATCTGATTTTTGAAAGTTCTAACTGGAAACATAGGGAGTTACCTTTTTACTTTTCCAATGTGCCCTCTGCTTCTTCCAGTGCCAATTGCATCTTGACTAATCTTGTATCAATAGTCTCTTGTCCTCTTCTAATACATGGAGTTTCGTTTCTCCATCACTGACATGGACAGAGAGAACTGAATTATTTTCTTGCAGATTCTTGCACTTTTGGTTTACAGTTTGGAAACCACTGCTAATTCCTTCGTAGATCTCTTTCCATGAACGCACCTCTGAGTCAAAGTGGTGAATACTCTCCTGAGAGGCTTATAGCTCAGTACTAAGCCTGTGAACTTCTTTCTGAGATTTTTCCAGCACTGCGCCAATTTGATCCATGAAACAATGGTCCCGGGCAGCATCAACGTATGCCTTCTCCAGCTTACTTGACATGATCACCATGCCACTCTCCAACTGATGCTTTTCTTTTTCCTGGAGTATGCACTTAGCAATTGCAGTGGACAGACACTTTTGCAGTGCAGCCTTGGCCTCTTGCTCTTTATCAAGTCATCCATAGAGGCAATCAATCTCCTTCCATGTAGATTGAAGTGCCTGAGTTACGGCATCTTTACCTTGGCTAATTGCTTCCTCTTTCTTTGCCACTATTCCTGGAATGATTCTGCTAATCCCTTTAGGCTGCTGCATATCCCTGTTCCCTTCCAACGCAGGATTTCCTGATGTTGAAGTGTCATCCTTAATTCCTTATGCAGTTTCACTGTAACTGGAGAACCTGCTTTCTTCTTTTTCTTTCTCTTTGCCTTGAGAATCTCTGAAGAATCAGTGGTACTGTGTTCACATTTATTGCTCAAGACTGTTTTCAAAGTGGGAGCCATAGATTAAGACATAGAGAAACCAAGCTCTCCAAGAAAACAGTAAAGAAGAAATGTGTCTTTAAAGCAGAAGCATAGAAAATGAACAACAGAAATATCAGGCATAAACAAGGAGACACAAGACAGAATAACTGGTCTTTACATTTAAAGCCTTAGAATCAGTCAGAAATGTCACACATTGCAGGAAGCTAATCACAGAGAAACTATAGAATCAGTCATAGAAATATCACAGACAGCGAATAACAAACAATGGAAGTACTTTTGTCTTTTGAAATGGAACCCTGTGAAACCGCAATATATATCAACCAGTGCAGATTAACCAAAGAAAATCAAGTTTGTCTTTGAAGTAGGAGTCTCAAAGTCTGCAGTGAAAGGCATGCTGGTCCTTGAAAATGGGAGTATGACAATTAGCAAAGTTTAAACCAGACACTGCAAAAAAAAAAAAAAAGTGCACTGGTCTCTGCAGTAACAGTTCTAGCCTCAGCCGAAACGTTTTTGAACGCAATAAGTCTTCCCTATCTGTACAGGTGGTGCAGAGGAGGGCTTGCTTTAGGAAACTGGAAAAAAAACATTTTCAACTGGACTTCCCACAAAAAGAAAAAGGGAACTCTTCACAGGAACAAAAATCAGGATATAACAAACCCTGCAGACAAACTTGAAGCAAAAACTTTTAGGAATCCACAATTTCAAAACACCAAGAGAGTACTTATCTTCAACCAAACACAAGGGGAAGGGGTCTGCTGAAGCAAGCAGGTGATGGATCTGTTCCAGCAAGGTTCAGAAGTGGCCTTTGCTTTCTGTCATGGGATTCCAGGAGCAATAAAGGACCTTGATGGACGGAACAGCAGAGAAGGCAAGGATCGTCGGGGTCACGGGCAGGGTTAGGTGGCAGGCGGCAAGCAGCATTGTCGGGGTCCAGGCAGGGGGCAGCAGTAGGAAAGCAAGATCAGGGCAGGGGAGCAGGAACTTGGACCAGGCAGCAGGAACTGGGACCAGGGAGCAGGAAACCGACAGGGGCAAGCTAGTTCAATAGCAAGGGCCTTTAATAATGCTACCAGAACTCAACAGGAACAAAACGGAAACAGATCAGGGGCTGAAGCAGAAGTCTGGACACAAACAAAGCAAAGGCATAGGTGGTGCAGGAAACAGGAAACTATACGGCAGGCAGAGACAGAAGACAGGAGCACCCAAAAGGATACAAACAGAGGAAAACCCAGAGCAGGCAGAAACAGAATCACACCCGGTAGACAGTTAAGGAACAGAAAAAAAGAACTCCTAAATTGATATTCCTGACAAAGATCTTCTAATGGTTTGTAATAATTCTCTGTATCCTTGTACTCAATAGATTATAAATCGATCTAAAAGGAATTTGTTCTTTCTTTTCATAATTTTCCTTATTAAATTTATTCCTTAACAGATGTCCTCTATCTAATTTCTCTACGGTATCTCTATGTCTTTCTAATACAATATCATTATACCCACTATCTTAAAACTTGTCCAACATCTCTTTCGATCTTTCTATACTATGTGAGGTTACTAACTATCCGCTGTAATCGTAAGATTTGACTATATGGTAGACTATCTTTTACATGTCTGGGTTGAAAGCTTTCATAGTGCTATGTTAATGCGATTTGTTTCTATCATACAGATCAGTCTCCAGCTTATCTGCCCTCACATAAACTTTCATTTCCAGGCTAAAGGCTTTAGGGGCAGTAGGTAGAGATGGGCAAACGTGACGTAATTCACTCTGCGGACGTTCCCTGGCTCTCGGGGTCCTATCTCAACCATGGTGTGAAAACCAGAGGTGGACTACGCCCTTGTGAGTCCAAGCAAAATTTACGTAACTACCGGTGGATTCAGGCCATGTCATACATAATACAAAGCCGGATAATTCCTAATCCGTTTCGCAGATGAAATATAGTAGCAGCAGCCCTAACAAAACCACCACAGCAAAACCCAGCCTATAACACAATGGTTTGAACTTGAAAATGTACCCCTATTTATATACTCCTACTCCCATTATAATTTGCTGATTCAGATTACGTTTGCAATTCCGACTTCCATTTACAGATTTGAAATCCACATCCATCGGGGCGGATTACAAGTGATCAACAAAAAAAACCAGAATCTGCCTTTTTGAAATTGATCCGTCGGATTCCGGGGCTGAAATTAATTGTCCAATCTTGGATTACAGCAAATGTTTCGCCTTTCTCTACTACTAGGGAGCTGATAAGCAACAATCTTAGTCTGACCTTGAACAAAACCGTGTACAAGTTCTAAGAGGTCTGGAAAAATGCCTCTGGGCAATAATATGGTAATAGGAGTTGACACCGGAAAATTAGGATTAAAAGGGCTGCAGTTTCAGAGTTATAGCAGATTAATGGGGGTACCAAGGGGGGAACACAGTGGGGACAATTGGTGGTGATATGCAATCACTAAGTCCCCCTAGCCCCGGCTATGCCCGGTGTGGAGTACCCTCAACTCACAATGAGACACCGCCTTGATCCCCCTCCTTCCAGCTGCTGCCCTGACGCTGCCAAAAGCGTCTCCTCCAGGCACCCGGTGGTGAAACAGATTCTCTCAAACAGCAGTGGAGACTTATTCTGCACTTTCACCTGCACACATCACCTTCTTACTCGACAGTATTTCTTTTCTACTAACACACAACTATTTTATGTTTGCGGGTAGTTTCTATCTCCAGACACGTGGCATAGCAATGGGAACATGCTTTGCCCCCTCATACGCCAACCTGTTTATGGGTTGGTGGGAACAGAGCCATGTGTTTGGGGATGGAAACCCCTACAGACATCTCATAGTTTCTTACCACCGCTTTATAGACTATCTCATTTTAGTTCGGCAAAGCACTATTACTCAATTGCATGCTTTCATTCTTCACCTTAACACTAATCCATTTAATCTTTTCTTCACTTCCCAACACCATCACCATCACATTTCTTATCTTGATCTTTGTTTATATGTTGATTTAGATATGAAAGTTCATACAGACATATACAGGAAACCCAATGCTCGTAATACATTATTACATGCTACTAGTTGCCATGATAAAAATTTGTTTAAAGGTATACCTCGAGGTCAATTTTTGCGTATCCGCAGAAACTGCTCAAGCATTGAGGATTTCGAAACTAGATCACTTGAGATGATCAAGAGATTTGAGGCCAGAGGATATGATCCTATTATTCTCCAAGAGGCTTATCAAAGTGCTAAACAAGAACCTAGAGATAACTTGATCCAGCCACGTGGGGCTATTTCTAAAAATAAACGCAATAAAACTTTACAACAGAGTAAGGAAAACAACCGATTGCCACCTCTCTTTATTACAAGGTTCAGCAACCAGGCTTACGATATTAAAAAAAATTATAAAGAAAAATTGGCACATTTTGGCCACTGCCCCCCTCCTAAAAGATATGGTGACCGATGATCCAAGAATTGTCTTTCAAAGATCTGAAACAATGGGTAACTTATTATCACCTAGTGTGCCTAAATTGACTCTGAAATCGAGTAAGGGATTTTTCCCTAATCTAACTGGTTGCTATCCTGGTCATCACTGCAAAAGGTGTAGATATCTTTTAAAGACTAAGACCTTTTCAGGGTCACATGGTACTAGGGTGTTTAATATTCTGTCATGTATAACCTGTAATACAGATCATGTTATCTATATGCTCATATGCGGTTGCAACAAACGGTATGTTGGCTTGACCACCAGGCCTTTGAAGCAACGCATACTTGAGCATATGAGATTGATTATTAAAAAAGATCAGTTACACCCAGTATCGAAACATTTTGAGACCTGTCAGAATGGAAGTTTGACTAACTTCAAATGTGTTGCACTGGAATCTGTTAAGCCACACTTTAGGGGAGGAGATAGAAGTAATTTGCTTCACAGACTTGAGGCTTTTTGGATTTTTACACTCGACACGTACCTAATGGGTTAAACATTGATTGTGATTTAAAAAGTTTTTTATAAAGTTTTTTCTTTATGACTTATTTAGTAGTTTTTTTTATAACTTTTTTACATTTTTTACATCTTTTGATATTTAGTTTATAGGATTCATTCTATTAACATTATGATAATATTAAGATTAAATGATCATTAGTTTTTCCATTCAGTGTTTTTTTACCATGGTACTGTGTTCCAGTTTGTTCACTGTCTGTTATTCCAATCCAGAGTGTCCTTCATAGATTCCAGATATAGGTAATTTATATATGTTGCTGCCTCTTTTGATGATTACTCTTTTTTCTCTATTCTTTTATTTTATGCATTTCGTTTTTTTTTTCATATTAATTATATATGTAGTGTTTTGCTCTAAATGATTTCTTTTAATGATATGATTGATATTACATGCCATTACATGTAAGATTATGCATCTTTAGTACATCATCAATGATCTTTACTTTAGATCTATTGTATTTTCCACGTTTGCTCATGTGGAATGATGTATTTTGGATATACCATTATGTTATAATAATAATCTGATATGTCTACCTTGCTCTCCTATTCAATTAACTTCCATTAGGTGAGCTTAGTCATTCATTTGGCTAGTCGCTATATATATATTATGGATGCCACTTATGAAATGCATAGTATTCATTTTATTTCATTTGCTTTATTAATCTCTTTCATTCCTATGTTGTTGCTTTTCTTGTTGGACATCTGTACTTTTTGTGAGATGTTCTGTTCTTTTGCTTTTTCTTTCTTTCTTTGTTTCTCTGTTCTTTCTGCAAGACAAAATTAGTTAATTATTTACAACAGCTGTCTTGTATGACGGGGAGAGTTTTAAATACCCAGGACCTCCCCCACTTCGTCACTTCTTGAGAAGGCGCCACAGTGGACGTGAAATGCGTGGGAGAGTAGTTAGTACTGTTTGTTTTTTTGTTTTTTATGTAGTTCATTAAAGCTTATTTTTTAACCTCTTTTTGCTGGTGAGTGCCTAATATTGGTGTTATGGAGTGGCTGGATAATCGATTCTTACCTTGTTCTGTTGCTCTTAGTCTGACCGCCCAGTGGAAAACTGCCGATGTTAACCAGTTTTAAATAATCCATCATATATATTTCCCAGAATCCCTTGCTGCAGTGAAAGTGCTGTGTGCTGGGTGATAATGGTGAAAGGCGGGGTTGCAGACCTGTCTAAGACATGCAAATGAGCAGACAGTTATATTTCCATTTGCTACAGTATATGCTTTGCTGTGGAGGGTTTTTGTCACTTTTTTTTACTCACCTTAACTTAACTGAGTATGGTAAAACCGATCCCTGATTCAGTCTCGCATAGCGAGTAGAACCAACCCCACACTGAGGAAACCCATTAAGATTGAAACAGTCTGTCTGTGGATGGGTTTACTAGATATGCAGCTTAACCCTGACTGTGCTCAAAGCTGTGACTATGCAGCAAGCTTAAGCCTATAGGGGAATGGTTCTGACGCAAAAGGTGGCACTGTGTGCTCATTTGCATGTCATTTCCCAGAATCCCTTGCTGCAGTGAAAGTGGTGAAAGGCAGGGTTGCAGACCTGTCTAAGACATGCAAATGAGCATACAGTAATATGTCCATTGAGATATATATATATATATATATATATATATATATATATATAATATACACTTTTGCCAATTAAAATGTTGATTATATAATAATTATATTATATTGCTAGGATTAAAATGTATTTCCCCTACCATAAATTAATGCATTTTAAATTTACTGTATTAGCGTATTCATAAGGTACTTTAAACATTTCGCATACAAGACCATTCAGTTTTAATATTTGATTCATCAAGGATTGAAAGAGAACAAATTATCACATTTAAAGTGGCCCATTAAAAATCCAATCACTTTCTTTTTTATTAATGAATATATTTGAATGTACTATTTTATACCATATATGTAATAATGTATCACAGTTAATTTATTTGCAATTTATTTTATTTGCTATAAAAACATTTTATAGCCTGCTTATAGTTTCTTTTTTGGTGGGGGGGGAGTTACGTGTAATTTTATTGAAATTGTCAATATTAACAACAACAAAATAATACAAACAAAAAGGGGATAGGAGAGAGGAGCGGATACAGAAATTAAAAGGGATAGGAGTGGGAGGGTGGGGTGAAATCATCATCTTTACATTCAGAGTTTATATATCAACAATCTAAGGAAATCTCATTCTTCAAATTCTTCTTTAGTTTATACTGTAATAGTAATAATCCCAATGAACCCTGTTGTATCATCTTTTTCTCTGTGTCAGTCCTCTTAACCTCTCTCTAATTTCTGGTTTCTGATTGCCCTGATGTTCTTAAGAATAGGGAATGGTCTTTTCTAATCCTAATTATCTTTCCAAGGATCCCACGTTTTATTCAATCTCTTAACTATATGTTTAAGGATGACTCCCCAGAGTCATACAATAAAAGAGAAAATATATATTATATATATTTATAAACATGGTGAGCAGTGAGCCCATACAAACTCACTTGCTCCACGATAAAATACAGCGTTTTGATCACTCTGGGTCCACGATGACGGCGTCCTGCTTGCACACAGCTGTAGAATGGTTGCTGGTAAACCTTGGCTGTCCTCGAACTTATGGAGAGTCACACTTCCGGGTTTCCCTGGTGGATGGCGTAACCGTGTCCCCGGAGCCAATGGGAGCTTTCGATTCAGCTACTTCTTCTGTAATGTAGGGATCTGCAGGCATGGCACTCACAACGCTCATAGTAACACAGGACCACCCTACGCATTTCGTTCCACTGCGGGAACTTCCTCAGGGTTGCAGTAATCGTCCATGATGCACTTGTCTACTATATATAGTCCCCAAAGTCGGCGTCACAATGCAAGGGGCAGCACAAACGTTAATTGACATATATGTAACATCAATAAAGGGCAACATTATAACATAGCAAATTATACTAAGGCAGTGCGTTTTGGACACAGGGATCATTTCTATGGAGAGAGCAGACACCAATTAGAAATATATCACACGAAATAAACAATCAGAGGAAACAAACCACATTAAGGATGAGACCATTGATCGCTGAATCATTAAGATCCATAAATATGAAATGCAATAATGGAAATTATTGCAATAACAAAAATAATATAAAATTATACAAATATATAAAAATATATATATAAGGTTCACAAAAATGCATAAAGAATACTTATTACGGATGAACACAAATAATGTCAAATCAGTAAGGAATTGAAAAACTATCTCTATATTGAGACCATGAGGTCTGAGAATTTTAGTTTCTTCCTGTAGCAATATTTACTTTGATTTAGAAGATCCTCTTTGTTCTGTCACTACAGTAAGTAACTATAGAAATAACTATGTTCCTTATCTTTTAAGACCAGTCTCTATTATATTCTCTTACTAACTATTTAACTTAACTTACCTTTGATTCCAAACTCTTGCAACTCAGCAGACATTAAACTTACAAAGTTTTAGACTGATTTGTCTTCTTTTCTTTTCAGAGGCAGCTAATAATTTTCCAATATAATTTCTAACTTAATACTAAATTACTTATTTTAACTAGTTAAATTCTGAATATATATATGTATAGAGACAATATATCATCTTTATTATTTAGGCTTGAAATCATCCTATCTTCAATAAATACAGATATACATAAGCTTCAGTCCCTAGCTACAAAATGTATATGGAAGAACCAAGGCCTAGGTTATGTGCTATGCTTAGACAAGCACTATCAAGGATGCCCCCCCCCCCTCCCCAGGAAAAAAAATTCCCCCCAAAAAATGTTCCCAAAAATCCCCCCCCCCCCCCCACTCCTTTGGTAAGAAGAAAGGTCTCTGAACCACATTAATTTAGTCTCTGGGTACCCGTGCCTCCTTAGATACTTACCTCTGTGGGGTTGCTGTATCTCCTGCTCAGGTTTAGCTGTCCCATCACATGGGCCATTAGGCAGCTTCCTATTGGCTCATGTGACAGGGACTTTAAACCTGAACTGAGATACCAGCACCCATAAGGAGGTAAGAAACTCAGGAAGCAGTGGGTCACTGGAGCTGAAATTAATGTGCTTCAGCTCCAAAGACCCCCTGCTTCAAACCTACATGTATTAAATAAATAAATAAAAGGAAAGCCACCCCCTGAGACCTGCCGCCCCTGGTGGTGTCTTACCTGCTTACTGCCTAGGGACAGGCCTGGAACAACCATAAACCAGAATAAGTAGAAGAATTATAACTCATCCCACTAGAGCGGGAGGTCTGGCTCTTCCATGCCTACTCTCATACTACAGGGCAGCCCAAGTGAGTCAATAGGTGGCTTGGCATGCAAACTCCTCACCTTAGAAGGTGAGTGGCCCTCGAGGTCCTGCAGATGAACTCAACCACTATACACTGAATATTATGGCTTCCTTCATGTGTAAGACCAGCTAAACAGATTACTTTACCGACCATCTCTCACTCTCTCAGAGATTTACATTGAAGTGTAAACTCACAAACAAAAATTCTCTGATGACCACCCCTGCTTAATAACCCATAATCCCAACCAGGTCTACCAAGACAGTCTTTCACTTACTGGTAGAAGGCGAATATTGTCAGACTACTAGATATAAGCAACGATCTCAAAATCAAACAATTTGACCAATTAGTAAGTGAAAAATAATTTCCTACTAGAGAAATATTCTGCTTCCTCCAAATAAGAGCTTTCTACACCAGAATAAACTCAAAAGACTCAAAACACCAAGATAAGATGAAATGTGTTAGATTGTGGGAGACAGACCTAGGAGAGGAATTAGAGGGTGACGACTAGAACGATAGTTTTAAGTTGGCGGCAAGTTGCTCTACAGTATATGCACAACAATTAAGGGGAATGCATACTGTATAAAATAATGATGCCCTCAAGCTATTTCTAAGTACGGACCAGGTTACTCCCCATTATGCCCAAAGGGATGGGGAGAGGTAGCATCCTTCCTCCACGTGGTGGACTTTCCCCCAAATATCTCATTTGTGGAAACAGATAAAAAGCTGGCTCCAAGTCTTACATACTGATATCCCCATGGACTCATGGCTTTTACTCCTAAAGAGAACCCAAGCCGGAAAAAAAAGGATCACACACAAAGTAACAGCCACGAGATGTGTAATTGCTGGACTCTGGAAACAAAACAAGATACCAACCCTTCCCAATATTAGGAATAACATGTGGTGGCATCTCTGCCAAATGGAAAATATGACTAGCATCCTGAATTATACGTACCAAAATTTCCAAAAGGTTTGGCAACCCTGGCTCGCCCAATTGGGATGTCTACATGTAAATACAAGATCCATACTCCTGTAGTTTTCCCCTAGACTGATTTCCCCCCCCCCTTTTTTTTGTTGTTGTTGCACATAGTGGGAACAAAACACAAAATGTAAAAAAACTTTACATCTTACAACGAGAGAGAGGAGAGAGAGAGAGAGAGAGAGAGAAGAATAGAGAAGAATAGAGAAGAATAGAGGGAGAGAGAGAGAGAGAGAGAGAGAGAGAGAGAGAGAGAGAGAGAGAGAGAGAGAGAGAGAGAGAGAGAGAGAGAGAGGGAGAGGGAGAGGGAGAGGGAGAGGGAGAGGGAGAGGGAGAGGGAGAGGGAGAGGGAGAGGGAGAGGGAGAGGGAGAGATCAAGATCTTACCCCTGTGATGTAAAGGCATTCACCCTCCCCAACCCCATTTTATTTTTGGACCCCCCACCCCATGTTCCTACAGTATATATGTATGCCTCAGCTGGAAGAACCTTAATAAAATAAAATTTGGGGGGGGGGGGACTCTTTAAAAAGGAACGTTTAAAAAAAAAGAATGGCAAGGAGTAGGAAGAGGCGATTAGAGGCACAGAAAGGGCACTAAACTAAAATGGAGAAGACACGTAAGAGAATACAGTTTAAAATAATAACGTTGCAATTGAAGTTCAAAGTAAAGCCTAACCCATCTTTATTAAGCTGCAATTTTCAAAGGCATCTTTGAAGATGTGGGCTGAATGGTGGATGTGTAATTGCTTTAAGGCACAACCAAAATAATTTTTGACAGTTTTTGTGGACTGGATCTTTTGCAAAGCATTGTCATTGCTAGTAGTAAAGGGTTTCTATCTTTTTTTATGTGCCCAAATGAAATTGCAGGGGCCTTAGGCAAAGTAGCAGCTTTGTGTGGGTGGATTTCATTGTTTGTGGCTGGCAGCTGATGAAAAGCTCATCTCTGGGAGACATTTCTGATATATCCTCCTTCACACCCCCAGATATTGTGTCTGCTTCACCAGACAGACACTACACGGGAGGTACAAAGTGGGTTACGAACCTGACTAGGTTGTGGGCTAAATCTATCAACAAACTGCCCTCTGAATAATTATCCAAGGCAAAAGCTTGGCTTGATGCAAATTAAATAGTGCACACATAACAGGTGTAATTACGATTCTGTCAGGCACAGCAGCACCTCTAGCCCAGTCTGTTTCTTACAGAGCTTGAGTACAAATTAGACCGAGCACAAGGTTACTGAGAAAATCCTATCTTCTCTTCATATAGTGACCACTATATACTGTGTGTATATATATATATATATATATATATATATATATATATATATATATATATATATATATATATATATATATATATATATATATATATATATATATATATATATATATATATATATATATAGTCAGAATGGAATTTCACAAACCATGTCATATTCACATCATTGCAGCTTTAACAGTATGAGACTTTGGCAATCTGTTTGCTGTGATCATATTTTGCTTATGTATTAGAAGGATTGATTCAGAGGATTGGTGTCTTGAATTGAATGCTTTCTTAAATGTTGGACATAAACACAAAAATGGTCTTCAACCAACTGAAGATACAGTACATAGAATATATTTTTCTGTATTTCTCAGATATCACTGATTCAATTATTGGCAGGCTGCAGGATCATGAGCACAAGTGTTGTGAAACAGTATGCAAAAAATACTATCCTCACGAATGAAAAAGCATTTGATATGTGCTATAATATATACTGTGGGAGATTAAATTAACTGATATATGAACTATTTGATGACACATCAGTGGCGTAAAACCTGTACTGTTTGTAATCTGATAACATGTAGTCACGCTATATTGTTGCATTCATGTATTTATCTACATTGCACATTTTTATGTGAATACACTGGGATTTATGCGGTTCATCCAATGCAAAAAGAAAATAATTAGTCAATTTCGTCAAATAGATGTAACAATCCATTTTAAATTAAAGATAATTATGATCTGCATACTGAAAAGAATATTTTCATTCTGGAAAAGTCTTATGAAAACAAGTGTGAGATCAGCAGTGTGTAGATATAATGAATTCTGTAGATATAATTTGGAGTATTTACTGTCATAGCATAAAAAGTGGCATACTTGTGGACTTCAACATTGTTTGAAGTAGCTGTTTGGGTGGTTATAGGCCGAAAACTCCCTCTTTGGACTATAGTGAATTACCTTCTTGTTGTGCTCATTTGAAAATAACCAGGAATGAGATATCTGAAATTTAGTTTAAATATTTGTGTAGCCGAGTCCCCCTTTTTACCTCCGGTGCAGGAAGCTGCCTGGCTGATCGAAAGCCGCCGGAGCTCCGTGCCGATCGGGAGGTGGGGGTGGCCATCTTGGTTAGATGCACATGCGCAGTACTGCGAGGCGGTGCGCACAGGGCCATCTTAAGAACATTAGGGGCCCCCGGGCAAAGCAGTGCATGGGTCCCTGCCTACACTGTCGCTCCCAGCCTCCCACGCGCTCACTAGCAGCAGCAGGCACCGGAAGTGCTGCACTGCTAGGCTGCGAGTGGTTGTGACGAGAGCCGGTGTGCCGGGCGGGCAGAGAGTGAGCGGAGCCGGGGTGCCGGACAAGGAGAGAGCGAGCGGAGCCGGGGAGCCGGGTGGGCAGAGAGCGAGCGGAGCCGGGGTTCCACTTCCGGGCGGGAGAGAGCGAGCGGAGCCGGGGTGCCGGGCGGGGGGAGAGCGAGCGGAGCCGGGGTTCTGGGCGGGGGGAGAGTGAGCGGAGCCAGGGTGCCAGGTGGGGGAGAGCGAGTGGAGCCGGGGTGCCGAGCGGCGGGTGAGCGAATGGAGCCGGGGTGCCGAGCGCGACGGCAGGGGGAGAGCAAGCCCTCCTAGCTAGACTTAAAATGGAATTTTTTTTTGCATTGGTGGGCAGGGACAACAGAAATCGTGGGGCACGGGACAAACATTTTAATCAGGGCCCCACCCCCCTCACGAGCCCCCATCTCTTCCCCCCCCCCTTCCCATGTATTTCTCTCCTTGCCGTCTCACCCTCCCACCTCGCATGTATTTCTTTCTCCTGCTTCTCACTCTTACTCCCTCTTTTGCTCACTCACCCCCTCTCTCCTCTCCCTCTGTCAATTACCCCACACTCACTCATTCCGTCCTCCCCCAACACAATTTCCAAGATATATAACAAAAAACTTCCCACCCTCGAATACATACAAAAAAATCCCCACCCCCAAATATATACAACATCCTCCCCCCACCCAAATGCATACAAAAAAAAACGCCTACCCAATACATATACAGTTAGGTCCGGAAATAATTGGACACTGATACAAGTTTTGTTATTTCGGCTGTGTACCAAAATAAATTCAAGTTACAGTTAAATAATGAACATGGGCTTAAAGTGCAGTCTATCAGCTTTAATTTGAGGGTATTCACATCCAAATTGGAGAAAGGGTTTAGGAATTACATCTCTTTAATATGTAGCCCCCTCTTTTTCAAGGGACCAAAAGTAATTGGACAATTGACTCAAAAGCTATTTCATGGATAGGTGTGGGCTATTCCTTCGTTATTTCATCATCAATTAAGCAGGTAAAAGGTCTGGAGTGTATTCCAGGTGTGGCATTCGCATTTGGAAGCTGTTGCTGTGAACCCACAACATGCGATCAAAGGAGCTCTCAATGCAAGTGAAAAAGGCATCCTTAGGCTGCAAAAAAAAAGAAAATCCATCAGAGAGATAGCAGGAACATTAGGAGTGGCCAAATCAACAGTTTCTGAGAAAAAAAGAACGCACTGGGGAGCTCTGCAACACAAAAAGACCTGGATGTCCACGGAAGACACCAGTGGTGGATGATCGTAGGATCCTTTCCATGGTAAAGAAAAAACCCTTCACAACATCCAGCCAAGTGAAGAACACTCTCCAGGAGGTAGGCATATCATTATTCAAGTCTATCATAAAGAGAAGACTTCACGAGAGCAAATACAGAGGGTTCACCACAAGGTGCAAACCATTCATAAGCCTCAAGAATAGAAAGGCCAGATTAGACTTTGCCAAACAATATCTAAAAAAGCCAGCCCAGTTCTGGAACATTCTTTGGACGGATGAAACTAAGATCAACCTGTACTAGAATGATGAGAAGAAAAAAGTATGGAGAAGGCTTGGAACGCTCATGATCCAAAGCATACCACATCATCTGTGAAACACGGTGGAGGCAGTGTGATGGCATGGGCATGCATGGCTTACAATGGCACTTGGTCACTTGTGTTTACTGATGATGTGACAGAAGACAGAAGCAGCCGGATGAATTCTGAAGTGTATTGGGGTATATTGTCTGCTCAGATTCAGCCAAATTCAGCAAAGTTGATTGGACGGCGCTTCACTTTACAGGTGGACAATGACCCAAAACATACTGCGAAAGCAACCAGGAGTTTTTTAAGGGAAGAAGTAGAATATTCTGCAGTGCCAAGTCAATCACCTGATCTCAACCCGATCGAGCATGCACGATC
Source organism: Ascaphus truei (assembly GCF_040206685.1). Taxonomy (NCBI): domain Eukaryota; kingdom Metazoa; phylum Chordata; class Amphibia; order Anura; family Ascaphidae; genus Ascaphus; species Ascaphus truei. The sequence continues at coordinate 310,973,939 of NC_134486.1, read as the reverse complement.
GAACTTGCTGAAGACAGATCTTAAGGCAGAAAGACCCATGAACAAACAACAACTGAAGACAGCTGCAGTAAAGGCCTGGCAAAGCATCACAAAGGAGGAAACCCAGCATTTGGTGATGTCTATGCGTTCCAAACTTCAAGCAGTCATTGCCTGCAAAGGATTCTCGACAAAGTATTAAAAATGAACATTTTATTTATGAATGTTAATTTGTCCAATTACATTTGAGCCCCTGAAATAAAGGGACTGTGTATAAAAATGGTTGCAATTCCTAAACGTTTCATACGATATTTTTGTTCAACCCCTTGAATTAAAGCTGAAAGTCTGCACTTCTATTGCATCTCGGTTGTTTCATTTAAAATCCATTGTGGTGGCGTACAGAGCCAAAATTATGAAAATTGTGTCAGTGTCCAATTATTTCCGGACCTAACTGTATATATATACATGTATATAGAAAAGAGATGAAAATAGTAGCGCCACTTACAAACCAGTGAACAATTAAATAACCTAAAAAATTGCTATGCTCAATGATAAAAAACAGTCCTATAGTACATATAATTGATAATAATATTAACTAGATGAAACACTCTATTACAAAAATATACAATATAGAATAATTGAATAAAAATGTCCAATGGTATTAGTCCAAACCCCAAATGTATTCCTGATTGGTGATACAGGAAACGCTTGTAGGATCCAGGGGTCCACGGCTGCTCTCACATGGAAGAACCACTTCCAAGGCAAATTCTATAGAAACAAAAACTAAACAGAGAGCGCACGCCCCATAGTGTGATCCTGTACAGTTTAATGGGGAGGGGTAGGTGAGGGGGATTAAAAACACTTACAAAGTATAAGTGAGAATAAAGCAATTTGTGACAATAATATCACCACCGATGCAGGCCGTCCCGTGATGTCTTGGAATCCAACTGGAACCCTTGTGCTGTGCATCCGATAGTGTCCGCTCTTATCCGCAATCAATTGAAGTCCTCCACGCAATGTGTCATCAGAGTAGGCCTCAATTCTAATCCTGCATGCTCTGGCCGTAAAGCACGCAGACAACGTGGTGACGTAATGTCGTAATTTTACGTCCCTGACGCGTTTCGTCACAATACTGCAACTTTATCAAAGGGATTTGTACACGAACAGTAGTGGCTGAATATATATACCAGAGTGTCTGCGATTCAATTGGTGCATCAATTTGTGATGCATACGCCCCTACAAATAGGCCCAAATGTATGTAATTAAAAATATCACTTGAATTACTATTGATAATCAAATCTGGATCGCAGAAAACCCAAGAATATAATAATATTAATAGTATAACCACAAAATAAAAAATTAATAGTATAACCACAAAATAAAATGATCCATAATCACAATGAAAATTAATTAATTTAAAACATCATTAAACATATACCACTAAATAAAATTCGGAGAAATAATTAATATATGATATAATCAATAATCATATAGTAATTGTTAAAAAATGAATATAATAAAAACGAATACAATATTAACCACTTGATCTCATAAATTTACATTCAATATTATAATATGAAAGTATTAATCCTAAAGGTCTAAAGTATATATATATATCTGTGTGTTCTGACATTCAAAACTGCACACAACCATGATGATGACTAATAATGCATCAATACATGATAAGCGCAAAATTCTATCTGCCCTACCACACAGATAGAGTATTATAGCATTTTCCATACAGGATACTAATATAGTAAAATGGAAAGGGGAGGTGGATGGGAAGGGTAAGGAAGGTGTGAGAAGGAATGGGGGAAAGGGGAGGAAGGGGGGGGGGAAAGGGGGGGAAAGGGGCGGAAAGGGGGAGGGAGGGGGGAAGGAGGGGGGGAAGGGGGGAGAGGGGGGGGAGGGCATCACTTGATGGTGACGTCAGACGTACCCTACGTACGTTTCACCGTGACGGGCTTCACAATTTGTCCTGCATCTATGGTTATTCCAAACAGTTATCATTTTAAGATTAATCAATAAATATTAAGTTTTAGTTTGGGTGCACTCTCTAAGTGCCACAATATAGGGATTCTTTCTTTCCTCTCACTAAGATCAACCTGTACCAGAATGATGGGAAGAAAAAGGTATGGAAAAGGCTTGGAACAGCTCATGATCCAAAGCATACCACATCATCTGTAAAACACGGTGGAGGCAGTGTGATGGCATGGGCATGCATGGCTTACAATGGCACTGGGTCACTAGTCTTTATTGATGATGTGACAGAAGACAGAAGCAGCTGGATGAATTCTGAAGTGTATAGGGATATATTGCATGCTCAGATTCAGCCAAATTCAGCAAATTTGATTGGACGGCGCTTCACTTTACAGATGGACAATGACCCAAAACATACTGCGAAAGCAACCCAGAAGTTTTTTAAGGCAAAGAAGTGGAATATTCTGCAATGGCCGAGTCAATCAACTGATCTCAACCCGATCGAGCATGCATTTCCCTTGCTGAAGACAAAACTTAAGGCAGAAAGACTCAAGAACAAACAACAACTGAAGACAGCTACAGTAATGGCCTGGTAAAGCATCACAAAGGAGGAAACCCAGCATTTGGTGATTACCATGCGTTCCAGACTTGGCCTAATTGCCTGCAAGTGCATATATAAGCAACTTGTGGGAGACTAACCCCTCCCTTTTCTAGGTATTTTCTCAGTATGGTCCCTGGATTACCACCATTCACTTCACATGTAAGTGTTCTCACTGGTATTAACTAGTTTTAACTGCACTAGATATATAAGCACATGCTTGGACATTTTAACCCCATTTGGGGCATTTTCACATATCATTAGTTGCTGTCAGTGTAGGGACCTGCCTATGAGGCTAACCATGGCGTTTGGTGGCAGGCTTAGGCATTATTTGATCAAAGGATGTAACTAAAAGTCTACTTAATCTCATAGATTTGCACATCATGTATATATATTTATTTCACATATATTGTTAACCCATTAGGCAGAAGCGCAGGGATTCACCTTCCGTTTTTCAAGCAGTCATTGCCTGCAAAGAATTCTCGACAAAGTATTAAAAATGAACATTTTATTTATGATTGTGTTAATTTGTCCAATTACATTTGAGCCCCTGAAATAAGGGGACTGTGTATAAAAATGGTTGCAATTCCTAAACGTTTCATACAATATTTTTGTTCAACCCCTTGAATTAAAGCTGAAAGTCTGCACTTCTATTGCATCTCGGTTGTTTCATTTCAAATCCATTGTGGTGGATATATCAAATAAAGAATATCACTTGTGAGCATATTCATATCTTAGACAGGCCCTGCCTTTCACCATTATCACCTAGCATACAGTGCTTCCACTGCAGCAAGTGATTCTGGGAAATGACATTGAAATGGGCAAAAATGTGTCACCTTTTGCCTGAAATCCATTTTTACATGGAACCCGTGTAAGAAAATGCTAGTTGTTCACATAGCTTTTAAGCATAGCATGGAATTAGATGCAAAGCTAGTCAAACCACTCACAGCTGTCTGTGAGTGGCTTGACTGGCTTTGCATCTAATCACATGCTGTGCATAAAAGCTGTGTGAACAGCGAGCATTTACTTATAAGGGTTCCATGTAAAAATGGATTTCATGCAAAATGTGACACGTGTGCCCATTTGCATGTCATTTTCCAGAATCCCTTGCTGCAGAGGAAGCACTGTATGCTAGGTGATAATGGTGAAAGGCAGGGTTGCAGACCTGTCTAAGACATTTCAATGTGCTCACAAGTGATATTCTTTATTGGCTATATGCTAACGGTGAAGGTTTTTTGTTGCCTTTTTCACCCACAAAACTAAAAATGTATGTGTATATTAAACTTTTGTGCTTTAATGAATTCTCAAGGGCTGTCTGGTGAATTTGAAACTGGGGGGGGGAGGGAAGCACAACCTACCAGCCCAAATATCAAGCAGCCCACATACATACACACACACCACAAAACATGGATGCTCACTAAATGCGAAATACAAACACATGTACTCCCAATCTAACGTTTATAGAAATCACCCATTCACAGCCCATACATATGTAACATGGCTGGTCCAGATTGCCTCTCTGCCTCTTGCATAAGTCCTTTGCAGCTAAAGACTGTGACAGGCAATCCTGGGGGCTTTTGACCCCCTCATTCTGACTCCCTGTAGTAAGGGAGGGGCGCAGGAACAGAAGGAGCAAGGCAGGGGGGCACAGCAAAATAAGTTTGCGCGCCCCTGCCATATGGGACTAGGCCTCAGTATACTCCTCTAGCAGGAGAACTCTCTTCAGTGTCTGCACACTCTGAAGACTATCCCAGAACCAACTACACCCACTCCCTACTCTACACTACATAGAAGAACCCCCCTCCTCCCCTGGGGAGTGGCTTATAAGCCGGCCTATTCACTGTCAGAGACCCCCCTTACAAACACTGGCTAGTCCTGAACTTTATTGAGCACACACAATGAACAATATAACATACTCAGCATAGTCTACTGCTAACAATGCCCACTTATTAAAGGGGACTTACACTATTATGAGGTCAGGAAATCAGTAGTCCCAGGAGACTGGGCTACACATACAAAGTAACCCTCACACACACACATCTTACTTGGCGATCAGAGAGTGGCAGGGAGTTTGGTGCAGAGTGACCTCTGAGGACCAGAATGTGCAGCAGCCCTTCAGTTACACAAGCTGCCATGCATGGGAGAAGCTGGAGAGTGCTGGTTTGCACCTCCATGCTACCAACCCAAAGTTCTGCAACCTGACCTGGCCATCCCTGGTCATTTTCCTCTCAACCCCTGGTCACTCTACTTTCAATCCCTGGTCACTCTCCTCTCAACCCCTGGTCACTCTACTCTCACCCCCTGGTCACTCTACTTTCAACCCCTGGTCACCCTCCTCTCAACCTGTCTCTTTGTCTCTACTGAAAACTCCCTGTTGGCTTCCTATTAAACTCTACAATCACTACAAAATTTGCCTCTCAAGACTCTACATTCCTCTGCTCCCATACTGTATATCTCAGATGTACAGTAAACTATCATTATACCACTACTCGCTGTATATGCTCTGCTCAGGTTTGTCTCCTCTCTATCCCATCTGAAAACTCACCGGTTCAATAAAGTGTTGACACTAGTAATCTCGGCTGCTCATTTTTTGTTTTTATTAATCCCCATTTTTTGTACATGTAACGGGTTTTCCCCCACCGAATCGCAGATTATAGTGTGGGTGCGGAGAACATACAGTGTTACCTGCGTGTGGTGCGTTACCTGTTTGGCTCACAGGAGGGCTGAGCTTCCGCCACGGGGAACCTGGGGCATTTATAATACTATGAGTAACCACTTACTCGGTGCAGCGCCTCCATCTGCGACGGTTCCTTGCAGAGCAGGAATTGTTCCTCGCAGGACATCATACAATAACCATATACACGTATGTGAGATAACCAAATACCTTTTACTTTGGAGCATAAGAAACACATATATGATCACACTGAATATGACAGGTGTCCCTCTCTAGAGAAGACACTACCCACTGCGTCTCACACCACGCTAACGCTATCTTGCGCCATGGCGGACGCCAACACTTTATGCACCACGGCGGATGCTAACACTTTACACACCACGGCGGGCGCTAACACTTTATGCGCCACGGCGGACGCTAACACTTTACACGCCACGGCGGGCGCTAACACTTTCACAGAATGATACCACCCCGTTTCCAGTAACCCCAACCCAATGTCTCGCACTCCCAAGTCATATACAAGTGTGTGTGTGTGACTGCGCAGCCACTATGTCTGGTGATAGGCCTTGTTGGTGCACGTGAGGTTATGGGTTACCTGCCGAGCACTCCAGTGCTCGGGCCTGCAGCGGACTTCACAAAGGATCAAGGCGAACTCCCGCACGATATCCGTGATCCACCGCAGGATGATCCATCAGAGACGATCTCTCTCTGATAATAGTCCAGCTCTCTCCCAGCCAGACACACAATGTTCGTTGCACTCTATAACAAATAGCTAATGGGGCAGAGTCCCTAACCTAGGGCCTGTCCCTACAACACTCCACTAGGGTGACTCAGGGCTATCTGGGGCCTAGGGGAATTGCTGGCCTAGTGCAGGGAGTCACTGACTCCTGCACCCTACCTCCTTCCCCTAGCTGCTCCGGTCACCAACTCCCACGTGCAGATCACCCGCGAAAAGTATCTATTTTCTCCTGCAGGGAGTCACTGTGCCCTATTGGCTCCCTGGCATCACGTGGGGCGCGCAGAGGCTCATGGGACCCGTAGTCCCTGCCTAGAGCCTTCCCTGGTAGGCTAGGGTTTCGCGGGCTTCTATCTGCGCATGCGCGAGCTGTCCCTAATGGCGGCGCCCTGCTCCGCTAGCCGCGGGACCCTAACGACGCGACCGTGGCCTTAGCAATGGCCCGATCGCGTCCCCGGCAACCGGCCGCGTGCACAAGAGCCCCCGCACCTCCCCACGAGCGGCTCTAACCTCCCTACCGCCGCGGTGAGTGTCTCGAGGGGGGGGGTCCAGTAAGGTTCGGGGGACATGGCTACATACAGGATGGGAACTGGGGATCCTAGTAAAACTGGGCATCCTCCAGAGATAAACGGCACTATTTTCAGATATGGGAATCCCCTAGTTCCAGAAATACTTACCAGTGAAGTTATGAGTTTTAAATCTCCCTCCAGAGAAAACAAAATGGCCACCAAATAATCAGTTGAAGCTTCCTATTAAATGGCCATTTCAATCCCTTATAAAAACAGGAAGAACAACCAGTAACTTCACTATAACCCTCCAGCGAGAGTAATAACCTTTGCTAGATCTGTACCTACCATAACCCTAGTGTAATTACAAATTATGTGCAAATTGCCCATGTATTATTTCCTATATGTAGCACTTATGCATCTTCATTGCAAGGTCTGAATAATATTTCTTGAATTAATTCTGGGAATTTTTAACATTTACTGGTAAATGTATTATTCATGTACGACAGTTTCAATTGTAAAAACCTTGTCGAAATACTCTGACAACAATATTATTTTACAGGGAGCTGTTTTGCTATGTAGTTATCAATAGGGAATTAAAGCCCAGTTTTTGCAACAGTATTATTTATAAACTGAGACTAACCCACTGCACAAATAATAGAAATAGAAAAAAGAATTAGTACACTGAAATGTTCCAATCCCCAGATCAGTTGCCATAACACTATTGCAGCAGTAACCCGTGCAATAAAAGTATCATACAAAATCACTGCTTAATAAGAATTTCTCGTGAATATATGTGTATTCATTGCAAACTTCATAAATACTTAAGAATACTGGGAATTCTATTTGTATGCTAGAAATAATTTTCTTAAATTAAAACAGAAGACATTTTATTCGTAAGATATTTTATTTTCGCAGATCAGTGAAAGATTCCTACAAAATACTAAAAAGGAGAGTGACAGTGCAAGTAAGGGGAAATAGTTTTTTTTTAAAGTTTAAATGCTTTAACTTGTTTCTTTTAACTACAGTACACCGTCCAATATGAAAAAAGAATACAGTCCAAATACCTGATATTTGCAGGACTACTGTATGTTTGAGAAAAAGACCATCATTACATCATTACCACAGTGGTATTTGGTAAAATTCAGCAAAAGGATCAGATAGAAAAAACCTTGCAGAATATGTTCATCAATGATATTTTATGCTTCAGTGATAGTTAATGATAGATTATCTAGGAAGTCATTTTTTTTATGGCATGTGCAAGTGTTATACAGTATTTGTATTATTGAACTTTTGCCTTTCACTGCAGTTAGCAACAAGAGTTCTCATTCTCATTCTTCTATTCTCTTTTTACTTTACACACTCTCTCTAGGTGACCTTATCACATCTCTTGGGTTCAAATATCACCTCTGCTGTTGACACACAAATTTACTTTCCAACCCATGACCCTACACCTGCTGTACAGACCACAGTGTCTGAATGTCTTTCCACTTTATCATCCTGGATGGCCTTCCACCGAATCAAACTGAATGTGTCAAAGTTGAAGCTCCTCATACTTCCTCCCAAGCCTGGCCCTACTGTCCCCTTCTCTATTACTGTTGGCAGAACTATCATACACCCAGTACCATCAGATACTCTTACTAGGTGTCCAATTTGATTACTCCCTAATTCACAATGTAGCTAAAACCTGTCGAGTTTTTGCCTCCGTAACATTGCACGGATATGCCCCAAATAAGATCCAGAGAACCAAATTCTGTCCAAAAAAATGCCAAAGTGTAAACTCCTCCCCCATCCGGCGTCCAGGGCTATGAGTGATGTCATGACCCAGGATAATCAAAAAAGTGATAACACAACATGAAACAAATATATATAGTAAATAAAGAAAAAGACAAAAGGAATATAAAAAAAAAAAAAAAGCGACAGTGAGAAAAAAAGAAGAAAGAGGAGACAAGGGAAATAAGACAGTAACAATACCATACTATTTTGATACCCACAGTTAATTAATTTAAAACAGCCATATACAGTATTTTACTATATCACCATATTCCATCATACAGTACAATAATCATATATTTCTATATATTGTACACAACTCTTTCTACAGTTTATAGCATCGTGTCAAGCTGAAAGATCACAGAATCTGCGTCTTGTATACAGTGTATACAGTTATTCCAGCCTAACTCGTTCTATACCGTACCAAATATCCAAGTGTATGTCTCCAACTGTGGAACATGCAACTAAACCAAATGTGAACCAGTTATATATTACATTATATCAATAAAAACATATAGAATATATAGTCCCAAACAAAAAGTGCCCCAGAGAACTGAAAAGACATTGAGGACATCCTAGATGACTATCAATAAATACAATGGGTAGGTAGGTATCAAAACTAATCATCCGTGGCCACCGACACACTGTATACTATCCCATTATGTATTGCATGTACAAAAAACTCAGTTAATCGAGCAGGGCATGTTCGTTCAGGGTACATGTTACCACAACTGGACAAAGGATGACTTGCTTCTTAGGGACTCCTTAAAAGCAGCTGCCTCCAATCCGGATGGAAGCGTCTTTTCTTCAGCAGCAGTATAACAGGTAGGTTTTTAACCCCCACAGCAAACACCAGTACTTAAAGTCCAAGTGGTAGAGGAAAAGGAAAAGGTTAACGTCCTCCACTGTCTCCTCTCTGGATCCTTGCCAGAGAAAAGTATGTTGTAAGTCCACAGCGCAAACGGGACAGATGACATCACTGCGGTTTACCGCTCCTCCACGCCAATCAGATCGTAAGGCAATGAAGCCCCGTGGCTTATTCCAAGCCCTCAACAGCACTCAGCGGGGCAGATAGCGTCACTGCGGTTACCGCTCCTCAGTATGACCAATCAGTATGACAAACCCTCAGTGGGACGATCGGTGAGGTAATGACGAAGTAATCAATTATTACGAAACGCGTAGGAGTGAGTGTGGACGCTGTTCCTGTGATACACTGTTTGTTGTAGCCATAACTCGGCAGCCACGGGACTTCATTACCTCACTGATGGACCCACTGAGGGTTTGTCATATTGATCGGTCGGTGCGGAGGAGCGGTAACCGCAGTGACGCTGTCTGCCCCGCTGAGTGGTGTTGAGGGCTTGGAATAAGCCACGGGGCTTAATTGCCTTACTAACCGGTTGGCGTGGTGGAGCGGTAAACCGCAGTGACGTCATCTGTCACGTATGCGCTGAGGACATACAACATACTTGCGCTTGTGCAATGCTATGGGCAATGTCCCATGCGTGAATGTGGTGAAGGCCACTATTATGTGCTGCCTGCCTGTGATAAAGCTCTAAAGCATAGCGGGCTGCCATAACGGAGTATGTTCTCCCAACGGTGGATCGCATTAGTGTCATCCCCACCCGGCAAAGCTAGGCGCACCGCTGTTGCATAGCAACCGACCTTGCGCATGCGCACGTAGTACATAAAGCAGACATGACAGTGTTTATTACAATAGTACAATAGTACAACACATGATAACATCTCCTGTAAAAAACAGTACATCACAGTTCAATATGAAACAACAATCATATCACTATCTAGACAGAACCCAGGTCCATCCCAACATGGAGAACCTAATTACGCAATAGTAATGCTCCGGGTCTCGCTTCCTAACTAGTGCCCAGTACTATCTGGCACTGTGACTGAAAACACCCTTTTTGGGTGTCGTTCTTAAACGTATTCAACTCAGTCCATATAGATGGATCTGCCTACTTTCCACACTCCTACACAATAGGCTACTCTCTCTTCTAGATGATAGAAGGTACTCCGGGCACGGGAAGTGATGTAGACCCTTATGACCTCCTCTAGCCATTTCTCCATGTTTTCTTCAACCTCCCTCATTATAGGTAGGGGCACGTATGGATACTCGAACCCATGCGATTGTCTATAACTCTGTACTACATGTTGCTCTGCCATACTTAACTTTGTGAGTCTGCGGCCTTTGGCTTAGACTGGCAGCACCCAGAAGAAGGGCTCCTGTGCTGGAGGGTCACAGTATCTAAATATCACCCCCTTCGGTTGTACAATCCCTAAGCGGATCTCATGCTCCCTGCGTCTTAAGGCTTCAGCAGTCTCCTCAGAGCCATACTATACCTCCGCCCACCAGTGGTCCACTATGTCTCCTACTTCTAGTAGAAACCTGGTGCTGTGCATGTATGGGACAAACCCCTGAAACCTAGGGTCCCACCATGCTAGGGATTTTACTGGAGTCGCCTTAGTGGACCCAGAGCCTGAAGTGTCTGACCTCATGGATATCACATATTTACTGCCCCGAGAAGGGACAATGCATGCCATATCTTTATCATCAGACCATCCCCAAAATCTCAATTCCACCAGTCCTGAAAAGGAGCAGCTGGTTTCAGAAGGCTTCGGGTCCGCCTCTTAGTGTTCTTGGAGAAGGAGGGTCGTGATAGCTCAGTGGAGGTGGTACTAGTCGCAGGGCCTGGGGCAGTAAAGTTTTTCAAGTCTCGGTCAGAGTCCTTGGTCTGATGCCCATCCTGACTGAATACCAGTGCTATACTAACAATATGGGGCTCTTTAACAGACTGAGGATGCCGACCATAATATGGTACTGGTAGTGGGCCTGCTGTTCGGGGGTAAGCGTCTTAATGCTCAATAGAGTTGCAGCCTTTTTGCAGGTGTGCCCATACATGGTCCATAAAGTGACTCACACCAGTGCTGGTGGAAGAGGAACTCACTGAAGCGGGACTCGGCCATTCCTCGTCCGCCCCTTCCGTCACCTTTCTGTCGACATCCTCAGGTTCAGGTCTCACTGGATCCTGATAGAGGTTGATGTCCCGCACCGGAAGTACATCGACATCCGGTCTTTGCGTGGGTGTGTTGTCGTCATCCTCCGCGTAGGGATCACTGTCGCCTGGTATTTTCTCGCCAGAAATCTCCATTGGTTCCTTCTGGGAGTAAGTAGGTGGACTCCCACTGCTCCGCTGACTCGCTGGAACCCTGGGAATCGCTGATTGGGATGCTGGTGTGCCGACCAGGCTGCTGGGAACCGCCACCCATGGGACGCTCCTCCGCCGCTCAGGCCGCACCGTCACTGTCATCGGGACCGGACTGCATCGTCACTCGATGTCGCAGATACTGTTGTCATCTTTGGCAGGATCTGTAGGGGTACACGCTGGTTGGCGAAGCACCACAGATGTCCGACCACTGCTCTGGCTTAATGAAGGTAGGGCCACTTCCATGGGGGATAGGCACCAGGGCATTGCATCGTCATCTACGGCAATCAACAGGCAGCGGTTTAGCTCCTGTGTCATTACCAACTGTGGCTCCTCTTCAACCCAGGCAGTCACCTTACCAGGTTGCTAGTCCTTTGTCGACTCCGGCTCATGGACCGTCTCTGGCACCATCTCTGGGACCGGGTCTGGAACCATCTCGGGAACCGCTTCGATCTTCGGGGTACACAGACCTCCTGGAGCATCCACTAGGACACACGGTCCCCCAGAAACCTCCATTACTGAGGTAGTTAATGTTGCTTCATCGTCGACCGGCCAGATATTTTAGATATCGTGTTCCTTCCACCTTCACTACCAGGAGGCCTCCTGGCAGACGGTAGTGGGAGAAATTGTAGCTTGCCATCTCTTTCTTGGATGAATTGCTTTGAGATTGGAGAACGGATAAGGTAGCTCCTCTCTCTCTCCTGGCACCGAAGAACTGAGAGTGCGGGCGGCAACATCCGGCCCCTCCCTTAGTTGAGATGGTCTTTTGGCATTGGCTGTCACAGTGCCTTCTCTCTCTGGTGGAGATTAGAGTAGGGGCGTACTGAGACTGGGCGTGACTCTGGTTCCTCTCTGAGCCAGTCACATCACTTGGGTGTGGCTCTAGCTTTTGCGCCATACCCTTTCAGAACCTTGCAACAATTGAGAATGCAACTTTTCTGCATGCTGCACAAGCACTCTCCAGTCTTGGTGGGAGACGCCATCTTGACTGACGAACTTCACGTGGTGTCGAACTTCACGTGGTGTGTTCTCGAGCAGAAGAACCACCATTTTAAGTTCACTGTTACACAGGACCACGTGTCCCACACGATTCCGGTTAGAATCCGTCCTCTGTAGTTCCTTAAAGCACATAGTTTAACTTTCTACCAAGCATAGGTGTACCCTAGGCTAGCAAAGCTCCTTCTGATACTCTGCACTCGGTCACAGTCAATTACAAGCACTCTGCGGTTTACTGTCTGGCGACAGCTAGTTGTACTCTGGGTGTTCTTCCAGCAGAGGGGCCTAGGCACCTGAATATGGCTAGCGCCCCTCCTAGGACACTCCCTAGCAGTACCTTACGCCACCCTGTCTGGCCCTGACACCCTAGTCTCTTGGCCCACAGCAACTAGATCCCCTCCAGACGCCCTATGCATCAAGCCACAAGGTGACTACGAACAGCAATAGCCTCTCTGCCTCCACACATGTCACCCGATTAGGTCAGCGCAGGCTGCAGTTCTGTGGTGGGGAAGGTGGGGAAGGTGGGCCGCGGTTTTGGTATGACGGAGTCCCCTGGACACTACACCTAGCCTCCATCTTTCTATAGCACTTGCTCTGGATGCGTATCGATAAACTTCCAACTTTGCATCGCTAAAAGCATGTCCTGTTGCTGCAGATCTCAGCAGTGACTCTAAATGTAACAGTATTTCCCCTACCCTATGGGAAGTTCCCTGTTACCAGGTGTATGATGCATGCTACCTGTAGGCTCACAAGAGGTTGAGGTGTCCGCCAATGTTTGTGTCGCTTCTGAGGTACATACCCGACATTTACTTCATGCTACTCAGCGCCTCCATCTGCTGTAAGCTCCAGATGTATGAAGGTAATCTCCCACAGTAGAACAGACTCCTCTTCCTCCAGAAAGATTACATACCAGGCTGGAGGTATAATAACAGGAACTGGTTAAATCTTGTGAACAGCACAGTCTTTAGGCAATCCTGCCCAATGTATTCACAGCTCTGGTCTCTCAAACTTCAGATGGTCCCTGGACCTACACTACAGGTCAAGGGCCCCCGCAGCAGTCCTAGCTCTTCCCTGGTCCTCTAGCAGGACCAGAGGTATAGGTAATTACCAACTCCCCCAAAGGGAAGGGAACCTGGTCGTGCCAGTACACAGCAGCCTGGCTATGACACTCTGTTTCTCTCAATGGAGGAGAACAACTAACAATTTAGAGATGCAACCCCCTTGAGTACAGTAGGGGGAGGGTACCAGATCTGAACATAGAATTGGGTAACCTCAGACCTAATCCCACCTCCTCCCCTGTCACTTAAAGGTACTGCCTTGAGTGGGGAAAACCCCTGATTGATCCCAACACTGCCTGCTGTTCCCAGGACTGATATGTTAAGACAGGGCACAATATTAGCCACACCCAGCCATGGCTACACTGTTTTTAAAAGAGATACAACAAAAAAAGATACTGTAGATTTTTTGATACTAACATTAGCTACTTGCACAAAATAAAACAAGAAGGAAGAATAGAAAATCTAATTCATTATATGCACTCGTATATACAGGCATTAAAATGTTAATTTGTTCTTTCTGCATAGCAGTGAATATAAATAATTAATGCCTTTGAAGATTTCCCCTGATAAATGCAGTCTTTATGATAGGGCTGCCTCTGTCATTTAATCTAGTGAATTTTGCATATAGTGAAATATAAGGTCCTGCTATCTTAATCTTTTACTAAACATATATATGTAGCAGAGCCTCTCTCTTTACCTCCGGTGAGGGGGGAACTGCTGGGATAGCCGTAGGAGCTCCCCGTTGTATCGGAGTGTGGTGGCCGCCATCTTAGGAGTCGCCATGCACAAAATGGCAAGTGTGCATGCTCAGTGTGCATAGTGCGGTGGCCATCTTAGTAGGACTACAAATCCCAGGATCCTCAGGGAGGGAGTATGATGGTAAGGGGGTACCCAGGCAACTAATAAAGGTATTTGGCCCGGCTGGGTGCCCCTGAGCCATTTTGAGGAATTGTAGATTGTCAGCTCTGCAACCCCAGTAATGGCAGTAACACTGTGATTTCAATAAAAATGTATGTGTGTCTCCCACCAGGTATAAGGTGGTGAGACTAATGTGAATGCTAAATTAAATTTATAACTGTGGCAGTGTTTTCCTGTAACCGTATAAAGGAAAAAATGGTTTTAAAACCCAGCGCTTGTCAGCGTAAGCAAGCGGCTTTTAGATAACTTTCGTTAGGAAGCTCCTAGAGCACTGAGATTTGCTGTGAGCGCCATCCGGGTTAAATCATGAAAAACCATTTAGCGTAATTTTTATAGAGTTATATAAAAACTGATTAATTAAAATCCCCCTATTTTAATTGTTCCAATATTAGGCACATAGGGATTTTCATCTAACACACCAGAGACAGGGGAAACACTTTATTTTGTAATCACTGTCGTTAGAAATGTTTGGCAAGAAATTCCTGCAAGGTAACAGCACATATTCAGCCCTGGACTTCTAAAGCATCATGCTGGCTCGATGCCACGATGTCTGGAAAAGTCCGGAGTTGAAAAGCGCCGACGTACTAAGGTGTCAAGTGGGGAGATGTAACTCAAGTATACCCATCTTAGTAAATGTCCGGGCAAAAGGACCAGATGTCCGGCCAGCTCAGACAAAATGTCGCTAGGTAAGGGGGCCAGGTCTGGTATGCTAAGCGGCAAAGGTGTGAGGTTTGAGCATGCCCTTAGCAAACTAAGAAGCCCCTCTGCCAGGCTTTGCAAAGTATTGGCAACTCTGGGATAGGTGGGGAAGATAATCTCCACGGAGTAGATCGGCTTCACGGGTTAAGTATACGATTATTTAGTGTATAAGAAACCCTGCAGCCCACCGGGAGAGAGAGATCATGTAACAAGATTAACATCGTAACAAAGATTCTTAACAAGAGGTAGAAGGGAAGGGCAGAGGGAACAGCGCTAATGCAATAAATTACAAAAATTAGTGACAATTGGACAACTAATATATATAAATGCACCCCTGAAATGTAGAAGTGAAGGCTGCCAGGGAAAATAGGTGACACAAACCAAAGAACACAATTAAAACAAATAAACCGGCGCCTAAAAAAAATTAATAAAAAATCTGACCAAATGTAGTCCAATTCAAAAGGTTGGGATGAGTTCCATGGAAGTGTCCTCAATGTAATCTCAGACAAACAAACATGTATGACAACAACATAAAAGAGAAAAAAAGAGAGAAAAAAAGATCATAGTGCAACTAAATACAAACAACAAATCACTGATACAGTATGCAATATAAGACAGCAGTTTAATATAATGATTAAAATGTAAACATAAAAACAACAAACATATGCTTGTTGGGCAAGAAACACTAATATAGCGATGGCATCCAGTGGGGCTAAAAATGAAACCCTACTTACAGCAATGCTGTTGTATATAGGCCTGTAGCACAATCACACTTAACCCTCCGAGGCCTGGGGAGAAGATGTTCCAACTCGACCGTCCAGAGGCTTCTGCACCGCCGGGAAGCACAATACCTGTGGCTCCACACCACCAGCCGCCACACTTGTCCTCAACCGCACGTCAGCTCTTAGGTAGAGAACCGCCAGAGCTCAATGCCGCTGAAGGCCTCACTGGGACAGTCACGCAGACCGAAGGTCTCGCGATAGTGAGTGACGTCACCGTTGTGAGCCGGGACAGGGGAGGGGAGCTCGCGAGTGCCAAGCGCTCAGACAGTCAGGGCCACGGGGGGAAGGGAAAACAGGCTAACAGGAGAGGAATGTGAAAACAGAAACAGGACTTGCGCTCATAAGTGGTTTGTGGTAAATTAAGTGACTTAGAATTAAATACAATAAATAAACTGTGTAATACAACCTTAATAAGTCAGGTTTTGTGCTGCTGGTCAGTGGGAATTGCTCAGACACCAAGCTACATGGAAACAAAAAAAGAACAGCGCAAAAAAACCATTGTGTAGTATAATAAAATAATTATTTATAGTGTAAAGGTGAGTATTGCACGTACATCAACAAAAAGGGTTAATAGCATGACATGTTAGGGACATGTTACCACTCGGCAGGCACAGCAGGATACAGACACCGGTTCCTGGATATCCACCCTCAGAATGCTGGTATCCGGTTTCAGAGTAGACAGCTCAGCGTTGGGGAACCTTCCCGCGCTGTCACGGAGTCCTCAGTAGCTGCTTCTCAAGGGATGATCTCCACGCTTCTTCCGGGTTAATCCACGCCGGCATGTGACGTCATCCAGCAGCGTCTCTTGGCCGGTCGCGTCTTTAGTGCGTCACTGCTTTCCAATAGACAGTAGAGCTGCGCACCGAGTCCCGGACAAGTCCCGCAGCAGAAATAAATGTTCAAGCTTTAAACCGCAATGGGGATATGAATAAAGAGTAAACGCGCCCTCTTCCAACGCGTTTCGTACTTCCGTACTTCGTCAGGGAATGATGGAGGAGGTTCCGAGGGCGGTTCTTATATGCTCAGCATTGCTGGTATTGGCCGGGCTAATTACATTCAACTCCCCCCACCTGAAGAGACACTTAATCGTCCCATGGAGGCGCTCGGTCAACAAAGATATTCTAATAGATTAACATACATGGGATAAAACACTTATAATAATGATAAACTTTAATGACATATAATAATGCGGACAGACTCTAAAAATAAAGAGACAAAAGTTAATCACACCATAAAATCACACTTAAAACGATGTATAGTGCTAACTCCCAATTAAAAATATATGTATAATAAACTTAAGATTTAAATATGACTTCTAGCAAGTAAATAAAGCCTCATAAGAAAATCTATATGATAATGAAATGGTCGAGGAATAGATCTTGGGGGATGGACTTTAGTTATATTCATACAGAGAGAGAGGGTACCATATTAATACTTAAAACATTCGTGGTTAAATATAAAAATTCATAATTGATTAAATATAAAGGAATTTTTAAAAATTGATTAAAATCACTGGTATTAGCTAAAAGAGAGACCATACGTCAATCTCCTCATTAAGACCTAGTGGAGACAGAGTCTGGAGTTTATATATCCACAGACTTTCTTGTTTAGATAATTTTTTATCTCTGTCTCCACCGTCTCTGTTCTTCCAAAAAGAACAAAAAACGATGAAGTAGATGATACAATTAAAATTCCATTCATTACAGAGTTTAGCTCAGTTAGCACTAGTGTGCAGAAAATAATTAATAGAAACTGGAACATTCTCTGTAATGACCCTGTACTGGGCCCCTCCCTCCAAAAAAATCCAAGCTTCATTTACCGTCGGGCGAAGACGCTCAAGCATTACCTAGCGCCTAGCGATATTGGCTCTCCAGTAAATATATCACTGGAGTTACCATGGATGCCGAGCAAACCAAACGGCAACTATTGCTGCGGTAAATGCAAAGCCTGCAAAATGCTAAGTTCCAATCGTAAAACCTTCATATCCAATACAACCAAAGAAAAGTTTACAGTGAAAGACTGCATTTCCTGCAAAACCACATATGTGGTTTATCTATTACAGTGTCCTTGTGGATACCAATATGTAGGGCGAACCAAAAGATTTTTAAGAGTCAGGATTCTAGAACACGCCAGAAATATTAGACTAGGACTAGAACAGCACAGCGTGTCTAGACATTTTAAAATTAAACATGACTGCGACCCTTCACTCCTGACATATATAGGTATCCAGACTGTACAACCAGGAAGACGCGGTGGAGACAGAGATAAAAAATTATCTAAACAAGAAAGTCTGTGGATATATAAACTCCAGACTCTGTCTCCACTAGGTCTTAATGAGGAGATTGACGTATGGTCTCTCTTTTAGCTAATACCAGTGATTTTAATCAATTTTTAAAAATTCCTTTATATTTAATCAATTATGAATTTTTATATTTAACCACGAATGTTTTAAGTATTAATATGGTACCCTCTCTCTCTGTATGAATATAACTAAAGTCCATCCCCCAAGATCTATTCCTCGACCATTTCATTATCATAGAGATTTTCTTATGAGGCTTTATTTACTTGCTAGAAGTCATATTTAAATCTTAAGTTTATTATACATATATTTTTAATTGGGAGTTAGCACTATACATCGTTTTAAGTGTGATTTTATGGTGTGATTAACTTTTGTCTCTTTATTTTTAGAGTCTGTCCGCATTATTATATGTCATTAAAGTTTATCATTATTATAAGTGTTTTATCCCATGTATGTTAATCTATTAGAATATCTTTGTTGACTGAGCGCCTCCATGGGACGATTAAGTGTCTCTTCAGGTGGGGGGAGTTGAATGTAATTAGCCCGGCCAATACCAGCAATGCTGAGCATATAAGAACCGCCCTCGGAACCTCCTCCATCATTCCCTGACAAAGTACGGAAGTACGAAACGCGTAGGAAGAGGGCGCGTTCCTTTACTCTTTATTCATATCCCCATTGCGGTTTAAAGCTTGAACATTTATTTCTGCTGCGGGACTTGTCCGGGACTCGGTGCGCAGCTCTACTGTCTATTGGAAAGCAGTGACGCACTAAAGACGCGACCGGCCAAGAGACGCTGCTGGATGACGTCACATGCCGGCGTGGATCAACCCAGAAGAAGCGTGGAGATCATCCCTTGAGAAGCAGCTACTGAGGACTCCGTGACAGCGCGGGAAGGTTCCCCAACGCTGAGCTGTTTACTCTGAAACCGGATACCAGCATTCTGAGGGTGGATATCCAGGAACCGGTGTCTGTATCCTGCTGTGCCTGCTGAGTGGTAACATGTCCCTAACATGTCATGCTATTAACCCTTTTTGTTGATGTACGTGCAATACTCACCTTTACACTATAAATAATTATTTTATTATACTACACAATGGTTTTTTTGCGCTGTTCTTTTTTTGTTAACAGGAGAGGAAGCCAACTTGTCTCTGCCAAAGAATAGTCCACGCTACGCGTTTCGTGACGTCAGGGGCATGATGGGAAATAAAAAAGTGGCAGTATATTTATACTGAAACACTAATTGGCATATTAGCTTAAAACACAATATTAAAATACAATCATATAACAGCAGACTAATACCAGTGAAATATAACATACATAAACCAAGAAATAAAAAATACAAATACATGAAAAATGAAAAATGAATAATAAATGAATAAAACACCTGCTCTTAAAGGAACAGTACACAAGGAGAACATTCATAGGATTACACATAGCAAGAGACTCAAAACATGGAAGAATACCAATACCAATAAACAACAAGCAGCAAAAGAGGACACAACTACAAGGTGTCACATGAAAAACCCTCACTATTTAACCAAAAATGCAGCTAGATCGAATTCAATATTCAGACCATTAGGGGATAGCGTTTTAAGTTCATATATCCAATATGACTCACGCTTGCTAATACCATTGATTTTATCTCCCCCTCTCCAATTACCAGGGTAACTTTCTATGGCCTGACATTTTAAACCAATAGGATTCTGCTGATGGTGGGTCAAAAAATGATGGGACACACTATGTGTAGTGAGACCTCTTTTAATGTTGTATATGTATTCGTATATACGTCTCTGGTAAGACCTCCCCGTGCGGCCTACATATTGCAGCCCGCACGGGCACTGCAATAAGTAGATTACAAATACAGAATGACAGTCGATAAATGAACGTATATCATATATCCGACCGGTAACGTTGGAACTAAAAGCACTTTGCTTGGAACTGTACTTACAAGCAGTACAATTACTGCAAGGAAAAAAGCCTTTTGGATGTTTCTCCAAACTAGACACTTTAGATAAATTGGGGCATGTAGGAGCCAATCTAGATTGCAAGTTAGGGGCCTTCTTAAAAATAACAGCTGGTTTCGGAGGAAGAATTTGAGCCAAAACAGGATCTCTTAAGAGGATAGGCCAATGATTGCACAAAACCTTCCTAATGTGGGGAGCCATAGAATTATACTGTGTTACAAAGGAGACCACATTATTAGAATTAGAATCTCCCTTGTCCTTCTTATACTCTAGAAGGCCAGCCCTATCAATGCCATGTACCTGTGACATAGTTCGAGAGAGCAAATCCTCTGAGTACTGTCGATCCAAAAATTTATTCTTTAGTTCACTCGCCTGAGACGCAAAAACCTCATCGTCTGAGCAATTACGCCGCAAGCGAAAGAACTGGCCCTTTGGGATGTTACGCAACCACTGAGAATTATGCTGACTAGTAGCCATTACATAATTATTGGCTTGTACAGTTTTGAAGTACGTTTTAGTGTTTATATGATTATTAACTGAACTGATATTCAAGTCCAGAAAGTCAATAGAGCTAGGATCAAAATGACAAGTGAACTTAAGATTTAACTGGTTATTATTCAAATAAGAAATGAAAGAGTGTAATAATTCAATGCTACCATTCCACACAAACAAAATGTCATCTATGTAGCGAAGCCAGAGCACCAAGTTTGCTCCAAGGGGGCAGTTGTTCCAAATAAAA
Organism: Ascaphus truei; assembly: GCF_040206685.1. Taxonomy (NCBI): domain Eukaryota; kingdom Metazoa; phylum Chordata; class Amphibia; order Anura; family Ascaphidae; genus Ascaphus; species Ascaphus truei. The sequence continues at coordinate 310,953,023 of NC_134486.1, read as the reverse complement.
TTCTCCTCCCACTGCCCCATAAACAAGTTGGCATAGCTTGGAGCAAACCTGGAGCCCATGGCCATGCCACAGACCTGTAAATAAAATTTAGAGTTAAACGAAAATAATTATGGGTTAAAATAAAATGAATATTATCTATAACAAAATTCTTTAAAACTGATGACATACTATCGTCCATATCCAGCGTGCGACGTACGGCCTGGCAGCCAAGGGAATGGTCAATCACTGTGTAAAGAGATGTTACATCAGCGGTGACCCACACATACCCCGGCTGCCACTCCAAACCGTGCAACGCCTGAAGCACATGGGTGGTGTCGCGTAGATAGGACCTGAGGAGAGAAACATGTGGTTGCAAATAATAATCAATAAATTGAGATAAATTAGAAGTAAGCGAACCAAGTCCAGATATAATGGGTCTACCTGGTGGGGTGTGGAGATCTTTATGAATTTTAGGCCCCTAACTTGCAATCTAGATTGGCTCCTACATGCCCCAATTTATCTAAAGTGTCTAGTTTTGAGAAACATCCAAAAGGCTTTTTTCCTTGCAGTAATTGTACTGCTTGTAAGTACAGTTCCAAGCAAAGTGCTTTTAGTTCCAACGTTACCGGTCGGATATATGATATACGTTCATTTATCGACTGTCATTCTGTATTTGTAATCTACTTATTGCAGTGCCCGTGTGGGCTGCAATATGTAGGCCGCACGGGGAGGTCTTACCAGAGACATATATACGAACACATATACAACATTAAAAGAGGTCTCACTACACATAGTGTGTCCCATCATTTTTTGACCCACCATCAGCAGAATCCTATTGGTTTAAAATGTCAGGCCATAGAAAGTTACCCTGGTAATTGGAGAGGGGGAGATAAAATCAATGGTATTAGCAAGCGTGAGTCATATTGGATATATGAACTTAAAACGCTATCCCCTAATGGTCTGAATATTGAATTCGATCTAGCTGCATTTTTGGTTAAATAGTGAGGGTTTTTCATGTGACACCTTGTGTCCTCTTTTGCTGCTTGTTGTTTATTGGTATTGGTATTCTTCACATTGGTATATGTTTTGAGTCTCTTGCTATGTGTAATCCTATGAATGTTCTCCTTGTGTACTGTTCCTTTAAGAGCAGGTGTTTTATTCATTTATTATTCATTTTTCATTTTTCATGTATTTGTATTTTTTATTTCTTGGTTTATGTATGTTATATTTCACTGGTATTAGTCTGCTGTTATATGATTGTATTTTAATATTGTGTTTTAAGCTAATATGCCAATTAGTGTTTCAGTATAAATATACTGCCACTTTTTTATTTCCCATCATGCCCCTGACGAAGTGACTGACGTCAGGGTGGACTATTCTTTGGCAGAGACAAGTTGGCTTCCTCTCCTGTTAGCCTGTTTTCCCTTCCCCCTGTGGCCCTGACTGTCTGAGCGCTTGGCACTCGCGAGCTCCCCTCCCCTGTCCCGGCTCACAACGGTGACGTCACTCACTATCGCGAGACCTTCGGTCTGCGTGACTGTCCCAGTGAGGCCTTCGGCGGCATTGAGCTCTGGCGGTTCTCTACCTAAGGGCTGATGCGCGGTTGAGGACAAGTGTGGCGGCTGGTGGTGTGGAGCCACAGGTGTTGTGCTTCCCGGCGGTGCAGAAGCCTCTGGATGGTCGAGTTGGAACATTTTCTCCCCAGGCCTCGGAGGGTTAAGTGTGATTGTGCTACAGGCCTATATACAACAGCATTGCTGTAAGTAGGGTTTCATTTTTAGCCCCACTGGATGCCATCGCTATATTAGTGTTTCTTGCCCAACAAGCATATGTTTGTTGTTTTTATGTTTACATTTTAATCATTATATTAAACTGCTGTCTTATATTGCATACTGTATCAGTGATTTGTTGTTTGTATTTAGTTGCACTATGATCTTTTTTTCTCTCTTTTTTTCTCTTTTATGTTGTTGTCATACATGTTTGTTTGTCTGAGATTACATTGAGGACACTTCCATGGAACTCATCCCAACCTTTTGAATTGGACTACATTTGGTCAGATTTTTTATTAATTTTTTTTAGGCGCCGGTGTATTTGTTTTAAAGATTCTTAACAAGCTTCAATAGTTCGTAAGAACTAAGGTTCCCAGATCCAATACCACAGCGTTAGAACGAAGGAAGCAGCTCCGGCGGAGTAACAGTGGTTGCGAGCGGCACCACTGACCGAGGACTGCTTTCCAGCTCTATTTGTGCACAACTCCCGCACCTGGGAAATTGTGCCTAGAGACTTTATTTCCAAAGATTTCGTTTTGGGAACAAGATTTTTCGTTTGTCCCGTCCCAGTAAGTGTATTTTTAGTGTAAACTAATGTGTGTATGTTCTTTTCTGTAAATAAATCACAATGTATTTTATCTCTTCGATTTGCTCAATCACATGATCCGGGTATTAAGGTGTTAAAAATGCTGGTCTCCCGTGACAGAGAGACACCACATGGAAATTCCCATGGAAAGACTGGGAGATTCATTTGCAGCACTTGCTGTTTGCGTACCGAGAGGTACTGCAAGAATCTACTGACTTTTCACCCTTCAAGCTGCTATATGGTCGCAGGGCACAGGGACCTCTCGGCCTGTTCCGTGAGGGATGTTCCCATGTTCTCCCATGGGGAGAGAACCAATACTGATACTTCTGTGCTTTAGTATGTGATAAATCTCAGAGATCGGTTAGAGATGCTCATGGGGTTGGCACAGGACAACCTTAGGGATGCTCAGACCAAGCAGAAAACTTGGTATGATCAGAATGCCCGTACTAGATCTTTCATCCCAAGCCAGCAAGTATTTGTTCTGAAGCCCACTCGGGAGAACAAATTAATGGCTGCCTGGTCTGGACCATACACGGTTCTCCACAAGATGAATGAGTGCAACTATGTTTTACAGTTAGATGGGGAGACATGTATAACTAGGACTTATCATATTAACATGCTCAAGCAGTACTTTGCCCCGATTGAGGCATCGGTGCTGGCTATCTTTAGCCCACCGATGGGGGACCCGGCGAGCAATGCTCTGACGGAACTCCTAGGGAAGGTTAGGCAGGGGGGTACAGTGGAGAAGGTAGAGATGGGGTCCCATTTGATGAAGCAGCAGAGAGCAGAGGATAGGGCTATGTTAGAGCAGTATAGGGTTCTGCTCTCGGACAAGCCGGGCAGGACACATATTACTGTAACGCTTGCGCTCACCACGAACAAGGTGGGACCCTGGTACTGAGGTGGAAAAGTACAATACAATGCACCCACAGCAGCGGGACCATGCCTGGAGGGTGGATAGTCAGCGCAACAGGGCCTGGGGTGGAGAGATTGGGTTAGTGAGAGTACTTGCCGAGATCCAGGGGGCGGAGCCAGTGTTATGGTTAGTGTCTAGGGTTGGAGCCAGGAGAGTGGTAGATTGTCCGAAAGATATATAAGTGCACCAACGAGTCACACAGGGGTAGCGCTACCTCACACTTTGGGTGGGACTGTTCTACGGACACCAGGTGTTTAGGTGCCTAGGGCACCCTCAGTACTTTGGGGGAATCACACCGGGTGTTGGGTATTGTGTTTGGTATTGTTTCGTGATATTGTATTGTGGGTGTGTTATCGTTTTAGTGTGAGTAGTAAAGAAGTTATATTATACTCTGTGTATAGTAGTTATTGATTCCTATGTGGAACCATCCAGCTCTGCTGGGATCCCTCATAGGTGGAGCGCTGCACCGAACGGAAAGAAGTGGAGGCTTAAGCCTCCTGCGCGCCAACAGGTACAGCAACACGCGTAGTTTCCTTAGTCCTAGCGAAAGGGAGCTGCATATATTAAAAAAATATATGTCTTGGATCACAATTAGAGCAGAACTTGACAAATCCCCCCCAAACAACTATACTAACATAGTCCTTCATTAAAATTAATTCAAACAAACTCATAAATAGATAAATATCCACCTTTAAGGGACTTCCATATTCAATCATTTATTTAAGGTTCTCCCACAATGCACCTCAAAGACCATGACATTCTATGATGGCATTCCATTTGGAATGTGACTTACCGTTTAATTTCTACTTCTGTTATTGATTGCATGTCTATATTCATAGTACCTTTGCTCTTTGACCAATTAAGAGTAGAACATGACAGGCATGTTTTATATGATATACCAAGGCACAGACAGAGGTTAACACAAACGATAAAGAAACACTACTGTAGCATACCCTTCCTGTGGATAATCAGAATCGTTTATATTTGAAAGTATTTATTATTGCGCGCCTAGAAAACCGAAGTTTGTTCCCAGTTTGTCCTGTTGCCAGGTTTGAGGGAGCAGTAAATCTTTAGTACATCAGTTCTATTGGATTAATTATGTTGTTGAGACAGTGCTGATTTCTTCTATTCCATGCCTTTGGCAGCAAATAAAAACAGTGATTAGTCAAGTTCATTTTTGTCATTAAATACAATCTCCTTTGATTTATATTGTTTTTCCTAGTTATATTACCCAGCATATTTTTTTTTTCAATCCCAATGCAGCTGCACAATTGTCTGTGAAAACAGCTCTAAAATCTGTGGAGCAAGTTTCCAAAATATAACACTGAACAACGGTGATCAGCGTGTATCTTCCCGTGGTCCTCAGTCCTCATCTCCCTCCCTTGCCGCCGTCCGCCACCTTCCTCCTCTGCTGCCCTGCTCCACAGATGCCAGGTAGAAAGGAAGAGGAGGAGCGGATGAGAGAGGAGGAGGGGGTGAGACAAAAAGAGAAAGGAGGGGGTGAGAGAAGAAGAGTAGAAAGAAGGGGCGAGAAGGGTGGTGAGAGAGGGAGAGGAGGGGGTGATTGAGGAAGAGTGGCAGGGGGATGAGAGAGGAGAGTTTGAGGGGTTCAGACAAGAGATGAAGAGGAGAAGGAGGTGGTGAGAAAGGAAAAGGAGAAAGGGGTGAGAGAGGAAGAGGAGAAGGGGTTGAGAGAGGGTGAGAGAGGAAGAAGAGGGGTGAGAGAAGAAGAGGAAGGGGGTGATTGAGGAAGAAGAGGAAGAGGGGGTGATTGAGGAAGAGTGGGATGGGGTTAAAAGAGAAGGTGAGAGGTTAAGCGAGAATGGGGCTATAATAACAAAAACAAATCTGAAAATTCATGGGGCGCAGGGATGAAGGTTTGCCTAGCGCAGGGGAGCGCAATCTTTTTCCCCTGCGCGCCCACCCCCCCTGCCGGCTGACCTGCTCTCCGCGTGCCCCCCTCCCTCCCTCTTCCTTACCGTGGTTCCCGGCGTGTGGGCGTCATGACATCACATTGCCATAGCAACGCAACGTCACATGGCCCCATGGCGTCATTTGATGCACCGTTGCCATGGCGACGCGTCTCCAGATGCTGGCTGAACCACGGTCAGTAAGGTTTACAGAGGCCTTCGCAACTTCCCCGGCACGTCATTTAAGTGCTTTCAGGGAGCCTCTGTAAACCCCGCGCCGCCCGCAGTTAATCTCGCACCCCCCCCCCTGTTTGCGCACCGCTGGCCTAGGGTGTCGAATAACCTTGCACCGGCCCTACTCTAAGCCCTTTTATATCTAAAGCCCTCTGCTGCCTAAAACCTCTCAATCACTGCCCCATACCTCTCGAACGCCCTTCCCCTTAATACCCAACTTGCACCCTCTCTCTCCACCTTTAGGACCTTTCTTAAAACACACCAGTTTAACAAAACATATAGGTAGCTCTGCTGGCTGATACTATACATTTTATATACATGTAGCCCTTATACCCCCCCCTTAAGTGAGATTGGGGTGAGTATGGTCTTCTAGCTACTTCACTAGATGCTGTGCTGTGTACCTGCTGGCAAACAGGAGGGCTGAGTGCTCCGCGATGTTGTGGGGAGAAACAGGACAGGATCACAGGTTACCTTTGTTCTTGCTTGGTGCAGCACCTCCAGTCAGCATGGGTCATCGGTGAAGGCAGGGGATGGCCCATACTAACACCTCTTCTTCTTTGGTAGACAGTGAATCACACACCATTTCTATTTTCTTGTCTTTATTGCATGCAGATCTTATTACAGACACATTACATCATTCCTTGCTTGCTGTGCCCTGACTCAGGCTTTAGGCCCAGGTCAAGCCTGTTGGACCTTTCCTCACATCTCCTTATGAGATGGAGGGCATATGTTCCTCACTCCACAGAGGGAGGAGAGAGAATGACAAGGACCACCCACAATTTGGGAAAATGCCAATATTTATATCCTTTGGGGAGTTGCTGTAATTCTGACTCATAACAAGCCAGATCTGGATACAAATAGGCCCTCACATCCAGTGTGTGGTCCAATCAGTACCCACCCCTTCAGGTTGGCACTTTCTGGCTGTTGCTAAGGCCCGCCCTTGGATACATATTCAAGTCTGCCAAAACACACAGGCCTTATGAAGGAATTATCCCATCCACTGCCTGCACTTAACAGGGCTTACATTAGTAGGGCCCAGGAAAAGACATACAATAGCGGCCGGGAGGCTATGCTATATACAGTGACCTTGGTCCCTTGCAGACACAATTATCAGAAGACCCTCCTACTGTCTCTCACAAACTCCTTTTCCTATTGGTTTATGTCTGAAGTGCTTATTCGCATTACGTGTTATATTATTATGTCACATGCATTACTGCTGTAAAGTGCTATTTACCATGGCTTTGTGTGGTGCATACCTTCTGGTAACAGGGGGCCCTAGGTCTCCCGCATGATGTTGTAGGGGATTAACAGGACAAGCTTCTGGGGTCTTGCCCGAATTCTACTCACAAGTGCAGCGCCTCCATCTCGTGCAGCCCCCAGCTGTATGGGGTGAAGTCTCTGCAGAAGAATAACGTCACCCTCCTCCTAATAGACTTCAGTCTTAGGCAGAAGGTATTATAAAAACTCAGGTTGCTTTATTTGGTCTTCCTGTATTCAGGGGCCACAGATGTGCAGCAGTTAGAGGGTCTTCACCCTCAGGATGTCCCTGGATCCACTCCCAGCCAAAGGGTATTTATGTATGTCCATATGGAGTTATATATATATATATATATATATATACACAGTGTTCGACAA